>NC_079434.1:982956-1019124 GCF_026213295.1 Gadus chalcogrammus | reverse complement strand
GCAAATAACAATTAGCTGTTTCAGTTGAGTATTTCTGTCTAAACCCAAACTGCTGTGGATGAAGCAGCTGGTTAGACTCTAGATGTTCCATTAGTTGCTCAGCTATAATTTTCTCCAGAACCTTTGAGACAACAGGGAGGATAGCAATAGGCCTATAATTACTCGCTATGTCCTTGTCTCCTGATTTATAAACAGGGGTAATTATTGCAGTTTTCCAGCTTTCTGGGAATATTTTGGTTTGTATAGACAGGTTAACTAAGTAAGTGATTGGCTCTAACAGGTAGCTCTGATGTTTCTTGATTAATGCAGCATGAAGATTATGAAGTTACTCATGTTTGTGATCACCTTTTTAACTTTATCATGAGATACCAATTTAATATAAAAGGACCTCCCGCACCTGGACGTAATTATCCGTAATGATCGTCCCTACTTCAGCCGGGGATTTCCTATCAGCCGGCGCCAGTTCGTTGTTACGTCTACCTAGGTAGTATCGGTCCAACCAGCATTCTCGAGCATTAGCAGTAGCCTGTCCTTGTAGTAACCCTCTCCTTCCCTCTCTAGTATTCTCCGGTCGCCGAACCCCTGCCTGCCTGACTACCCGCTTGCCGTCGTCCCCTTGCCTGCCTGTTACCGAAACCCTGCCTGCCTGACTACCCGTCCCTCGTCGAGCCCCGCCTGTCTGACTCTCCTGCCGGTTCCTGATCCCCGCCTGTCTGACTCTCCTGCTGGTTCCTGATCCCCGCCGTTCTGACTACCCCGCTGGTTCCTGATCCCCGCCTGTCTGACTATTCCGCCGGTTCCTGATCCCTGCTTGTCTGACTACCTGCTTGTTACCGAACCCTTGCCTGCCCGACTACTCGCCTGTCTACGGAATAAAACCCCTTTCCTTTATTCCGTCTCCATCTCCCTGTGTCCAGCATTTGGGTCCCCACGTCTGTTCCTTAACGCGTGCGCTGAAGGCTCCGTCAAAAAGAAACATTTTCAACTTTTTCGGCAGCGACGGATCCGTCATCCAATCAGATAACGTATGCAAATTTAAGCACTGTGACACTACTCGGGTTCTGACGACCCTGGAAACCTCCCCCATCCGTCAGCCACTCCTTCCCAGTCCTTTGACTGAGGGTGCAGTGGGCATGAGGCGTTACAGGTGCACAAATCCTTTTGCTACAATTATTGCAGCGCAGTTGGGGCAAAATACATTCGCACACCCATGTTTTATAATCTGAGAACATGCCCAAATTGTGCATTCGTAAACCCAAATTTGAACTAATGCATCAGAAGTTGCACATCTGTGAAAAATGTCCTCACAAATAAAATGATAAAGAACGCTATGTTGATTCAGCATTTTAATGAGTGAGCACAAGTCCATTGTTACAACTGCTCGAATCTGCTCCTGCAAGTCTCAGCTCTGGGATTTTTTGCAGGTAGTTTTGCAACACGTCTAGGTGGTAAACGTGTAGCAAAAGTATTCGTATCCGTAGATGCCAGAGCGTCCGTGGGCGGAACAAAATAGTTCCGCCCATAATTTCCTAATCCAATGAAAATCGCCTGGCAGGGATGCATTTCTCAAATTACACTGAGACCCACCGCGTGCCAGCCATGGACCTATAAAGATCGCAGCATACTCTGCGCGGTATACGTTCCTTTCTGGAGAAGTTAAGAGGGCGTCCTGCTGAACGGAGGTGGGTATCCTACATTATGTTAAATTAAATGACTTAGTTCAAATGAATTCCCCCCAAAGTATTGCATTAGCATGCTGCAAATGTCCTTCAATGTATTTTAATTGTCGCCATAACATAAGTTCAGAAATGTCTTGGATGCTGCGCCTTCTGTCTGAAGTTGTCAAAAAGAATATTAGAAAAGGAAAAAAAAATGTGCGAATTGATTTGTGAGTTTGCTTTACCAATGATGTAAGTAATATTGAGAATAGATTGTCTTCACTAAACTAAACTAAACTAACGTTTACAAACTTTTCCTTTAATACCCCAGGGGAATACACGAACGACATGTTTCGATTGGTAGTGATTTTCACCTCTTGAAATCGATTTATTTTAATTTTGAAAGAAACAATGGAGAACGCCATCTCTCGATCGGTTGTTTAGAACTGAAAATCCGGTTGCAGGACAACGTGACGTTTTCACTTTAGTACTCTATTTGAGTAGAACAACTTAGCAGGTGTCCATATATAGGTGGTTAGCCTAATTGAACTAGTTTAAAAAGAGAAAACATTCTGACTAAAAGTAATGACTAAAAGTTTACTAAAATGTAAGGACTTTTCGTCTAAAAAAAAACTAGAAAACTAGACTAAAACTACAGAGGAAAACAATGACTAAAATGTGATTAATAGACAGGTTAACTAAGTAAGTGAGTTAACCTCTCTGCTCTCTGCTCTCTCAGAGCAGAGAGAGCAGAGAGAGAGGTCATGTTTCCCGAAGCTCCGCTAGGCATTGGAAAAAACTACTTAATTCATCGTTCAGATCTACTTTATCTTATTTTATTTACCTAACAGTATATAGTTTGTTTCCGTCGTCCTCAATCGCTCGATTCAACAATACATTTTGGCACTTTTTACTCCCGGATCAGACCGCAGAAAAAGCCTTGGACTTTCCTATCGCCAACATACCTCCGTATTCGGATATCTCAGGCACGGAGACTGGGAAATGCACAGACTGCGCCAAACTGCAACAGACATTGGCTTTAATTGAAACGAGACTAGCAGCAGTAGAAAAATCCAAAGGACTCCTACAGGATACAGTGCCGATGGGTGAGTTTGCTGAGCTCACTCAGATACAGCAAGATGATCAAAGCTACACTGTATCCTTACCGAAGCTGAACAAGAGAGAGACGGTTCCAGCTGCGTCTCACTGGCACAGAGTCGGCGCTAAGCCAAAGCAACATACCAAAGTGATACATACCACAACAACAAGTTCACTCAACACCAAATGCTTAGCTACCCAAAGCTAAAGTTACATGTATCAACCGGATTAGCCCGTCACTCAAATCAACCCTGCCACTGAAGAACCGGTTCTTGCCACTTCAAGAGTCCACGAACGCGCCTGCCACCGATGCACCCCTGAGCCCCGAGATGCGTCCGGACGGACAGTGCGGACAGAGACGGAACAACCAGTCGCCACGGAGGCGGGCTGCGCATGTGTCTGCCACCGTCCAACAAGGGCCCATCTCAGAGAAAGCAGATGAACCAGACACTCTGATTATAGGAGACTCAACTATCAAGGATATAACCGGTAAGAACATCAAAACATGCATCTTCCCATATTAGTGATATCAACCATAAACTAGCCAAAATCATATTGGAAAACCCCAAAATCTCACAGATTATTGTGCATGCAGGATTTAATGATATTCAAAGAGAACAGTCAGAACTTCTGAAGAGGGATTACACTGATCTATTGGATACACTGGACAAAATACACATCAAGTCTTCCATCAGTGGACCCATACCAACAGTTGACAGGGGAATAAACAGATTCAGTCGTCTACTTGCACTGAATACATGGCTTTCCAGAGTCTGCAATGAAAGAGGAAGGGACTTTATTGACAATTTCAACTTATTCTGGGGGCGCAAATATCTTTTCAGAGCAGATGGCCTACACCCAAACAGGTTAGGCTCAAAACTGTTGAGGGACAATCTTCTCTTCTCGCTTTACGCACAGGCCACAATCTTGCCATGGTCTGACGCACAGGCCACAATCAGAGCACAGGTTGAGAAGAAGCGAGACTACAGCCTCCCCCACACAACTACTCTGCCACTGTCTGACACACAGATAGCAGACAGCCCACAGCCTTGGTCTGACGCACAGGCCACAATCAGAGCACAGGTTGAGAAGAAGACATGTATCAGCCCGTCACTGAAATTAACCCTGCCACTTCAAGAGTCCACGAACGCGCCTGCCACCCATGCACCCCTGAGCCCCGAGATGCGTCCGGACAGACAGTGCGGACAGAGACGGAACAATAACCAGTCGCCATTGAGGCGAGCTGAGAAGAAGCGAGACTACAGCCTCCCCCCCCCCCACAAATGTTCTCTATGTCCACTATCTGACACACAGATTGCAGACAGCCCACAGACCTTGAAGAGAGACAATAGCCCGCCCTACACCATCAACACTGTGCGGAGGGGGGTGGCCGGCTTGGCTGGCTTGGCGGGGAACGACCACCCCCTTCCTCTTCCTCTGCATTACCTCATCGACGATGACCTCCAGCCTCATCTCTCCCACAGCTATCTCTCCAGCCCCAATGTCTCCTCCCTTTGCGATTTTCCAGCCGAATATAAGAGACTGGAATATGTTGGAATATCTGCGTCATTGATAGCATCGCCATGTCCTGGCGACAGGCTGATAACTCCCAAGAGGATGGCGCCCCACCCCCCCCCCCCCCTATACTGATAGTAGTCCTGAGTATTACTGAGACAAAAAAGGGTTCAGCCGTAGACACAGTATAAAGGAAGTTTCACATAATCTGCTGAACCCAAGGTTGCCTACGTCAAAGCAGGGCAACTTTTGCATTCATGCTGTAACCACTAAGAGAGTAAACAAAGGGAAACTTAGACACACTGCTAACCTCACAAATCTCATATCTATTGCCTCCAAACCAAAAACAACCTTAAAGCCTATCAACAACACCATCAGGATGGCTCTACTTAATGTGAGGTCTCTTAATAACAAATCATTTTTAGTTAACGATTTTATTACCACTTCTAAACTGGATTTTATGTTTTTAACTGAAACATGGCTGGAACAAATTAACAGTGCAACCGTTCTGATAGAGACAGCTCCTCCCAACTATAACTTTTTTGATGCATGTAGATCTGGAAAAAGAGGTGGAGGGGTTGCTGCTATATTTAAAAATGTATTTCAGGAGAAACAGATGTTATTTGGTGATTTTCCATCGTTCGAATACCTTAGTGCTGTATTGAAATGCTCCCCCAGAGTTCTCCTATTAATTATTTACAGGCCACCCACATATTCTGCAATTTATTTCGATGACTTCACAGAATTATTGTCTAGCATCTCCACAGAATTTGACTGTCTAGTTATAACTGGTGACTTCAATTTTCATACTGATGATTTGAATGACAAGTGTGCAAAAAAACTTTTTGCCATTTTGGACACATTTGAACTGTCTCAACATGTGAAAGAGGCTACTCATTGTAAGGGGCACACTCTAGACCTGGTTATCACAAAGGGCCTCAATGTTTCTGATCTCTCTGTGACTGATCCTTCCTTGTCTGACCACTTTTGTGTTTTCTTTAACATATATTTTATTCCCGACATACAGACAAAATCAAACACTGTCAAAAAAAGGTATATCAATGAAGATTCTAATGTACTTTATAAAAAGGCCATCTTCTTGCTACCACCTCTAAACCCATGTTCTGCTGATGAACTTGTAGAAAACTTTAATTTGAAAATTTTGAAAGTCATAGATGTCATTGCACCTTATAAGGTTAAAACGATTTCTGGAAAGAAAAAAGGCACCCTGGAGAAAAGCTGCTTCTGTAACAGCACAGAAAAAGGAATGCAGGAAGGTTGAACGCATCTGGCGTAAAACAAAACTTCATATTCACCATGATATCTATAAAGAGAGCCTCCGTGCCTACAATTTAGACTTAAAAAATGCTAGAGAAACATTTTTCTCCAATATCATTAAAACCAACACTAATAATGCAAAAACCCTATTTGCAACTGTTGACAGACTGACCAACCCCCCAACAGAAATTCCACCTGATCTCCATTCCACGCAGAAATGCAATGAGTTTGCAGCTTTTTATATTGATAAAATTGAAGGTATCAGATGCGCCATCAATATCTCCACGTCAAACAAAAATGTTGGACTACCACCCTGTTCAGGCAAAAATTACGTGGCAAGGATGGCATGCTTTAATGTTATAGACTCTCAAAATCTTGTGGAAACTGTGACACAACTAAAGCCATCCACCTGTTGCCTTGATACTATACCTACCAACCTCTTTAAGAATGTTTTCGACTGCCTAGCAGTAGACATATTGCAGATAGTTAACAACTCTCTCCAGTCAGGCAAGTTCCCAAAAGCTTTGAAAACTGCAGTTATTAAACCCTGTTTAAAAAAGCGGAGCCTAGATGCCTCTATTATTAACAACTACAGACCAATATCAAATCTACCCTTCATAAGTAAAATCATTGAGAAAGTTGTCCTCCAGCAACTAAATCACTTCCTGGCATCAACTGGTGCTATGACACCTTCCAATCAGGATTTCGACCCCTGCACAGCACTGAGACCGCCCTTATTAAAGTTGTAAACGACATCCGTCTTAACACAGACTCTGGCAAAACCTCAATACTAATGCTACTTGACCTCAGTGCTGCATTCGACACTGTAGACCATACATTACTTCTGGAAAGGTTAGAAAACTGGGTGGGGCTTTCAGGCACTGTCTTAAATTGGTTCAGGTCCTACCTACAAAATAGGAACTACTTTGTTTCCATTGGCGACTTTGTATCAGAATCAACCAACGTGACATGTGGAGTCTCACAAGGTTCGATCTTAGGACCCTCTTTATTCAACATCTACATGCTCCCACTAGGGCAAATCATGCAAAATAACAATATTGACCATCATTGCTATGCTGATGACACGCAAATCTATGTATCGCTATCACCAAATGACTATCGGCCCATAGATCTGCTGTGCCAGTGCATTGAGCAAGTGAAGGAATGGATGTGCCGAAATTTCCTTCAACTAAATGAGGACAAAACAGAGATAATTGTATTTGGTTCTAAAACGGAAAGGCTTAAAGTAACCCAACACCTCCACTCTCTGTCCCTGAAAACCTCAATCAAAGCCAGAAATCTAGGGGTTATCATGGATTCAGATTTACATTTTGACAGTCACATCAAATCAGTTACAAAATCGGCATATTATCACCTTAAAAATGTAGCAAGACTTAGAGGGCTCATGTCCACCGAAGACTTACAAAAACTTGTACATGCCTTTATCACTAGTAAGCTTGATTACTGCAATGGTCTCCTTACAGGTCTCCCAAAACAAACTCTGAGGAAGCTTCAGCTTGTTCAGAATGCTGCTGCTAGAGTTCTAACAAAGACCAAAAAATTTGATCATATTACACCAATTCTGAAATCGTTACATTGGCTTCCTGTAGGTCAGAGAATTGATTTTAAAATCATGTTGCAAACCTATAAATCCCTACATGGTTTAGGCCCAAAATATTTAACTGATATGCTTCCACTACATCAGCCTTCTAGACCACTAAGATCCTCTGAGACCAATCTGTTACCTAGAGTAAACACAAAACATGGGAAAGCAGGATTTATTTACTATGCAACAAATAGCTGGAATAAACTCCCAGAGGATTTAAGACTTGCCCCAACTCTGAGCACCTTTAAAACAAGACTGAAGACTTTTATGTTTGCTATAGCTTTCTGCTAAAATCTTAAATACATTGCACTTTCTAAAAAGCTTTTTTTAACTTTGCTTTTATTTTCTATTTTAATACTAAAATGCCTTTTTCTATTTTACCCATTTCTTTGCATATGTTTTTCTTTTACTTATCTGTTATTTTATTTTATTGTATGACAATGTTTATATGTGAAGCACTTTGAGTCTGCCTTGTGTATGGAAAGTGCTATATAAATAAAGTTGCCTTGCCTTGCCTTAAATCTAATAAGCATTTTCGACAAAAGACTAGTTCCTCGGTTGCTAAGCAGAACAGTACATAATTTCGCCAATCAACATCGTCGAATTATATGGCTTGTGGGCGCTCAAAATATAGCCCCCAAAACAGTATACCGTCCACTGCACGTAACCGCGCATTTGCCATTACCTCAGAGATCAGCAACATGGCGACTTTGAGTACTGCAACCACTGTTTCCCTGTGAGTTCAGCTAGCCCCAATTTCAGTTCAGACTTTGCTTTTGAATCCCTTCGAAAGAACACATGTAGAAAAATTGCAAGTAAAAGAACTCGGACCACAAAAGCCAGGATTGAACGTAACCCAACAAGCAAGAGGAAAGAATAGAGCCTACAAGAGAAGTTTTTCCAGAGCTTGGTTCAGGCTTGGCTAACTGGCTGTGGGAATGCCAATGCAATTTTTTGCTTTCCTTGTATACTTTTGAAAACAAGTGTGTGCGTGTGATAGTTCGTGGACACAGACAGAGTTGACAGACCTGAAACATCTGTCAGAACGGATTAAAAAAACACGAGCGAGCAAGAGTGCATATGAACAACTATGTGAAGCTAGCCATGCTAGAGGTAAACAACTTCTATTTATTCCACTAGCCTATATGTATTTGTGTTTGTTTGCACATTTGTGTTCAGAGTTGTCATTATTAGACATACTATGCATACTGTTTATCTACTGGAGAATGCAGACAGTCTTTTTTCCCCACATTTATGCTTTTTAATCATTACTGTAAGCTTCACTAAAAAACGAACTGGTAGGAGTATGAGGATTTTATTGTATTGTTGAACTGAGGCAGGTTTTCTGTGGTTATTATTACCCACAACACAGTAGAAAGTTCCCAGATTCAGTGCTGGAAACCACGGTGGATGCCTATCCCATGTTGGAAGAAAGCCAGACTTAAAACAGAACTGTCCCTGATCTACGAGCATGAGGACTTCAAGGGCTGCAGTAGAGCACCGGCTCTGTTTCAGGTTCTAATGGGAAATAACCTGCAAGACACATTTAACAAAACTGTAAGTCTTCTCAAGATCCTCAACACCCCACCAATGTCAACAGCAGAATCAGTGAGATGCTTCTCCACTGTAGTGAAGAGTAGGTTCTACTGGAGCCACGGGAACCTCCAGGAAACAAGGATTCATTTACTTGACTTTATTTTGAAAGACAAGTTGTTTTGTCATGATGATTGCCATGATGAATGCCATGTTGAATGCCATGGTTCTAGACAGAAAGAAAGATGAATTATAATATCTCTCTTGACAAACATAAATATGGCCTTTAAATCAAATGAAATACTTCGACATTGCAGTACTTCATAACATAATTAACAAGTAAAGATTAGCCATTAAACCATTACTTAAACAAACAATAATCCAATGAGTAAAGGGGAACTTACAGTGAAGGGAATTCAAAAGACACACGGCAAACACCTTCAAACACTCAGTTGTGGTGAGGCCTCTATTTATAGTGGGAGGAGCTATTGATTACCCTGAATCACCACTTGGTGTCCCTTGTGGAGGGGAGGTCAAGCTGAATAAACTTGCGGTTTCTAACATCCACCTTTAAAGAGAATAAAGACTCCTTAAGAACACTATGGCAGAAGATCGCCTCATTGCTCTGGCTATGCTATCTATAGAGAAAAAACTCACATGGGACATTCCATATGAGGTGGACACTGGTTGCAGACCCTCACAACCCCCCCCCACCCCCCTCCTTCCCGTGAGGTGGACACTGGTTGCAGTGCAGACCCTCACAACCAAGGCCGCCTTAATGCATGGGCTTGCCTGGGCTGAAGCCCCAGGGCCTACGCCGATCGGGGGGCCTATCATGAGCTGCAGTAAAAAAAATATATATATATATATATATATATATATATATATATATATATATATTTTATACTGGCCCATGATAGGCCCCCAGATCGCCCAAGACAATGTGATTTTTTGTTTGGGGCTTACAAAGATCAGAGGCCTATCATCAGCCAAGAAAAAAGAGGGCCATTGGCCCCTTTACACCACAGCCACACTCGTCCCACCCCCCACCCCCTCAACAACGGCAAAATGTCGGAAATAAGTTACACATCTTCATTGTCCCCCCAAGATCCCCTTTCAGGGGGCTTACGAAACCTCAGCCCCAGGGCCCAATGGCAGGTTAAGGCAGGCCTGCTCACAACCCCCCCACCCCCTCCTTCCCGTGAGGTGGACACTGGTTGCAGACCCTCACAACCTCCCTCCACCCCTTTCAAGTGTACTGTATATAGTTATCTGCAAACCTATGGTGGCATCAGGCCTTCAGTGTGCATATTGTGTATAGTCCTCTGCAAACCTATTCAGGATCTTGCTCCTCCCAAGTGGTAGTGTACACAATCAGATCATCAAGATATGCGTTACAGTTAGCCACTCCGGCCAAAACCAAGTTTACTAACCTCTGAAAGGTTGCTGGGGCGTTACACATGCCAAACGCCATGACGGTATACTGCAAGAAATGATCTGGGGTTACGAAGGCCGAGATTTCGGATGCGCGATCCGTCAGTGGTACTTGCCAATAGCCTTTGAGTAAGTCTAACTTACTAACATATTTAGCTGTACCCAAGTTATCCACGCAGTCCTCCATCCGCGGAAGGGGATACGAATCGGGAATTGTGACGGCATTCACTTTACGGTAATCCGTAATGAATCGAGGTGAACCATCGGATTTAGCCTCTAGAAGGCACGGAGAACTCGATACGGATGCTGTTTAATCGGCCTCGCGTTGTTAACGTCAATGTGATGCTGGAGGACGTTGGTTTGAGTCGGAACGTCGTTGAAGAGGCTGGGAAAATGGTTTATTAAGTTAGTCACGTCACCTTGCTGCTCGGTGGACAGGTGATCTAACCGAGAGGATAACACCTCTATCATCTCCGAGTTGGGCAACCGGGCACCCTGACGCGTGGGATGCCGCATCAGCTGTACCTCATCATAATAATAATAATAATAAATGTTATTTATAATGCACTTTATATTCAAGAATCTCAAAGTGCTTCAGAGTGTGAGTGGATCCTGAACGGAGTGTACGTGAGTTTGTCGGGGGGGTGAGGAGTTCCTGAAGGTAGAGGGGGGCAAGTCCGTGAAGGCACTGGTGGGTGAGGAGGGAGACCTTGTACTCAATTATGAGTGGGACAGGGAGCCAGTGCAGTGATTTCAGGATGGGGGTGATGTGGTCATGCTTGCGCACCCTCATCAGGACCCTGGCAGCACTGTTTTGAATGTATTGGAGCCTCTGGATGCTCTTGCCAGGGATCCCAATGAGGAGTGCATTGCAGTAGTCCAACCTGGAGGAGACAAAGGCATGGACGAGCTTCTCTGCATCAGCCAGGGTGAGTGATTGGCGGAGTTTGGCGATGTTCCTGAGGTGGTATAAAGCTGTCTTACAGAGGTGTTTGATGTGGGTGTCAAAATTAAGTTGTGGGTCCATTTTAACACCGAGGTTGGTGACGGATATGGAAAGGGGGATGTTTTTGCCAGAGAAGGTGATATTGGTGATGGTGGGGGAGCGGAGCTGATGTGGCGTGCCAACAAGGATGGCTTCCGTTTTATGGCTGTTAAGTTGTAGGAAGTTGAGCTTCATCCACGCCTCCATCTCCTCCAGGCATCATCAGTAGGTTCCGCAGCGTCCTCTGCCACTATTAGCGCGGCGCAATCACCAACAACAACAGGGATTTCGGCGGAACTCCTGTTGCTCTCTCCCCTGGAAAAATACGTTTTCAGCATGTTAATGTGACACACGCGAGTTTTACGCCTTCTTTCAGGAGTTTTAATGACGTAGTCGGTGTCGCTGAGACGATCACAGACTTCATATGGACCGGAGAATCTAGCGGAGAGGGCCGACCCGGGGATTGGCAATAGCGCCAAAACCCTATCGCCCACCTGAAAGTGTCGAGGAACGGCGGAACGGTCGTAATGACGCTTCATGGTGGACTGGGAGATAGAAAGACACTCTCTTGCCAGGGTGTTGGCATGATGCAGTCGCTCACGGAAACGGCTGACGTAATCTAATACGTTCTTTCCGGGCGAAGAGTCATGCAACAGAAACGCCCCCTGTAATGACTTTAGAGGTCCGCGGGGCGTGTGACCAAAAACGAGCTCTGCCGGACTGAATCCTAGGGATTCCTGGACGGCTTCACGGGCCGCAAACAACACGAAGGGTATTCCCTCGTCCCAACCTTTCCGTTTCCAGGCAGTATTTGCGGAGCATTGACTTTAGGGTCTGATGCCACCGTTCTAGCGCACCTTGAGACTCCGGATGATACGCGCTGGAAACGGCATGATGTACATTCAAGGTTTTGAGAACCTGATTAAAAAGGTTGGACTGGAAATTTGTGCCCTGGTCAGTTTGGAGCACACGGGGAAGGCCAAACGTGGAAAAAAACGTTGTTAACGCCTTTACTACAAAACTAGCGGTAATCGTCCGCAGTGGGATAACTTCGGGGAACCGAGTGGCAGCGCCAGATATGGGGGATTCGAGTCACATGACTTGACTCGAGTCAGACTCGAGTCGCAAATTTGAGGACTTGAGACTTGCTTGACTTACACTGATAAAAGACTCGACTTGACTTTGACTTGGTCTTCATGACTTGAGACTTGACTTAGACTTGAGACAGATGACTCGAAATGGCTTTTTTAAAGTTAGATTAAAGGTTGGATATGTGATTTGCAATACGCCAGCAGATTTTGAAAACACACAGCTCAAATGGTCCTACCCCCTCTCCTTCAACGCTGGCTCTGATTCCACCAATTCCAAGTACATGGATGCGCAATCACACACGAGCGCGAACACAGATGCGCGAGAGTGAGCCAGGCTAGCTAGGTTGGAGTTTAGGGTTGTATTCTAGTGCTAGGTCCAAATGTGGATTAGCTAGTAAACTAGCTCCAGTAGCTACCGCAGGATAACAACAAACAGAAGCTTGCTCTGGGTCACGAGCTTTGAGTACATGCACGTGCACGAAGGGGACACTCGCGGGGAGCGGGGGAGGGGGAGTGCAGTACGACCGTTTGATTGACGTACTTACTGTCAATGCCACTCGGTGGTTCTGAAAATCATTGGCTGGAGTTTTTCGAGCCCTGCCCGTTCCACAGATGATTAACTTGTTTAATTTTCATGTCAGTAGGCTACTTCTAACTCAGTGGCTGTAAGTGGGTTATGATAAGGATTTAAAGTAATTTTCAAGTAAAATTACACCGTCAGAGCCAGGGCATCAGACTGGGCTGTTCTCAGCATACCGCAAAAAAATTAAGAGGGTTCAAGTTCCAGTCCCCAAATTCAGTTTAACCACTACCTGGACATTTGTGATGGACAGAGCTGCCTTCAGTTTTGGGCCATGAACAGGCGCACCCTCCTCTCTTTGTTCAAGGTGGAGGTAAGAGTAATGGCAGTCCCTGCATCAAGTGTACCTGTTGAACGTGTGTTCAGCCATGGCGGGGTGATAATGTGACCCCATCATTCAGAACTCAGTGACAAAGTACTGTCAAATTATTATTTTTGCAAATGCAAAGCATTGTAAGTCTATGTATGTTGCGAGGCAGCAAGATTACTACCAGCTTTCAGGCTTGTGTATTACTATTTCCCCTTCCTACAGTATGTGTATGTGATATTACTTTTGAAATATTCTTTTTTTTCATGTCTGATGCCATGTGTTGCAAATAAAATTCGGTAGGGCGATTGAGTGATTGACTTGAACTGTTCTCGTATACATCCACCTAGAGGTTCTATTTGATTCTGTTCATAGGTTGGAGGTAATGATCATAAAAACATTTTCAAACTATTCACATAATGGTTTTGGAATGTTTTGAATAGTTTGAGTTGTTGTTATTGTTAAGACATTGTTATTGTTAATGTTGAAATATAACTCAACTTATGAACCACTCTCTTTACCGATTTTTAAATGTGGAAACTGGGTTAGATCATCAGATTTTTGTATGACTTGACTTGTGACTTGCTTGACCTGAGCAATGACTTGACTTGTGACTTGCTTGATTCTCACCACAGTGACTTGGGACTTGCTTGAGTGGCACCGGAGGGATAACTTGATTGGGCTTACCCGCGATCTGGCATACATGGCAACATCGGCAATACATAGCAACATCAGATTTAAGCCCGGGCCAAAATAAGTGTTTGAGGATTAGCTGATAGGTTTTCGTTACCCCTAGACGTCCTGAACACTGACTTTCATGCGCTACAGACAGAACGTGCTGACGGTACACAGAGGGTACCACTACCTGATGTGTAACACTCCACTCCGCATCGACAGCTAGAGGAGGAGACCACCTACGCACCAAAACGTCTTTATCAAGCAGATAACACACCTTTTGTTCCCTTGCTTTGTCGGCACTCACCACATTATTGAAGCATTTCCTTAGTGTCGGATCCGCCTTCTGAGCAACGCAAAGGCGTTCTCGAGTTACCAGGAGGTATTTGCCGTCAGGTGATGGGGCTGGCGGAGCGCACCGGCTCGGCGGCACTCTCACAGGAGAACGCAGCAGAGACCCCCGTCCCATTTTCCATGCCAGCTTCCTCTAACAACACCGGCTTAAGCACACTATCAAACAGAGAGCCATCGTACCCTTTTTTCGCTTCTGCACGGGTTATCATGCAAGTAGGAAACAACCCCGAAGGTGCCTGTGCTACATCAATCTCCGTGCGGTGCGGAAGGTCCAATACTTCCTGTCACGGCTTTCAAGCATGCCAATTATTGAAGTCTTTTACGGACGCCTTGGGACGGATTTCAACGCGCTGCGGCATCACTTACTGTTAGTTTGTTTGGAGATTGGCTGGTTGCCGTGGGTGTGTGCGTGCCATTCAAAGTAACAAATGAACAACTTAAAGACGATGCATGCACCTACACTATTCCTTCGGTTCAAAATAAAACTGCGTCGCTTATTTGCCTCGAAAACGTTCCTATCTTTTCATATTGTGTGTATAGATGCGGCGTGGTACCGAGCGGTTGAAAACGATTTCTGTCGGCGTCTCCTGTGACCCGCGCACCTGCGTTCAATTACTATATATAGGCACGGGACACGCAGTGATTGCGTCATCGAACAGAAAGAAAAACGAAAGTGCGACGCCTGTAGTTCTTTCAATGGAATGGCTCTTTCAATGGAATGGCTCCCCCGCCCATAACTATTGTTATGGGCGGGGTGCGCACTAACAATACGAAAAACAAAAAAAGGAGCCAACTAAAACAAAGGCAAATCAAAATGTGAGGGTATGTAAGTGTGCGTCTTCATTCGGTAGCCGGAACCAGGAGCACGATCTTGGTGACCGGTCTTTCGATTAAGCTGGTCCGGGTTTGAAGCTTTACACTCCTCACGACACCTCTTTGGTCAGGGTTGATGTTCACGATTCTAGCAATAACCCATGACCCTCTAGGGGCGTTTACATCTGCTATTAGCACAATGTCTCCTTGCATGAAATTCCGCCTAACTCTGCTCCATTCCTGGCGTTCCTGCAGGAGTGGTAGATACTCTTTAAGCCACCTGGACCAGAACAGGTCTGATATGTATTGTACTTGGCGCCAACGTCTTCTTACGTACGTGTCCTCTTGCTTAAAGGTTCCCGGTGGGAGCAAGGGCTGTACTTTGGATAGTAGTAGGTGGTTTGGGGTCAGCGGTTCCAAGTCGTTTGGATCATCTGATACAGTGGTCAGGGGACGGTTATTAAGGATAGCTTCAACCTCACACATGACAGTGGTGAGGCTTTCGTCATCTAATATTCGCTGTTTTATGACGGAGAGCAAAACCTTTTTCAGCGACCGAATCAATCTCTCCCACACACCTCCATGATGGGCAGCTGCAGGGGGATTAAAGGTCCATTTCACACCTTTCTGTTGCAAAGCCTTGCTGATCTTGTCCTGATTCCATGCTTTAAGTGCTTCCTTCAACTCTCGCTCAGCAGCAATGAAGTTGGTCCCGTTATCGGATCTTAATTTGTTTACTTGTCCTCGCCTACAAATGAATCGTCGGAGGGCATTAACGCACAAATCTGTGTCAAGGGAATGCGCCACCTCCAGGTGTACCGCACGACTGGCTAAACATGTGAAAATGACTCCATATCTTTTTATTGTGCCCCTTCCTCTTTTGACCTCCATGGGGCCGAAATAATCCACTCCGACATTAGTGAAGGGTGGCAGATCGGGAGTGATCCTGTCACTAGGCAAATCCGCCATTTTCTGCTCGCAAACGTTACCTCGTAGACGTCTACATTTTACACAGTCGTTTATAATTTTCCTGGACAATGCATTGGCAAAAGGGATCCAATATTTCTGCCTTAAAACAGATAACATGTAATTCCTTCCACAATGTCCTATTTGTCTATGGATATTTTCAAGAATTAACTTAGACACATGGTGATTCTTTGCTAGGATGACGGGGTGCTTTGTCTCTTCCGGCATGGCCAGCTTACTCAGTCTTCCCCCGACTCTCAGTATTCCATTATCCAGCTTAGGATCAAGCTTAAAGATTGGGCTTTGTCTTTTGACGTTCCTAGTTTCACTCTTCAAACTCGCAATTTCATCCGGAAAGCTCTGCACTTGACAAAACTTCACAATTGCGTCATCTGCCGACCGTAAGTCGCCCAAGGTAAGCTTTGGTGACCCCATAGAGCCCTTGAAAGCTTTCATTTGACTTCCGACTTCTGGCATGCTGGCAGTACTTTTCTTTCTTCCGTTTCTCAGACTTTGCAGGAGGTTTTTCAGGCGCAGGAACCAAGCTACCGCTCGTTGGAGCTTGGTCCACGTTGAAAAGTAGTGTATGAGTTATTATTATTATTTATTTATTTGATTAGGACAGTGCACATTAATCAATATGTCAGCCAGAGCATCAATATAAATATGCCGGAGTTAGCTTAATTGCTAATTTTCATCCGTTGTCCTAAGGCAAGTCAAGAACATAAAAACAACATACCAGTATACAAAATAGATTAAAAAAACACTTTTACACACAAAATAGGTCCCCACATCAAGAGTCCATGTTAAAAAATTAGAATGACCAAAGGTTACATATGAGAGCAGGTCTCGCTTGCTACTAACCACTGTTTAAGTTTTTTTTTAAAGGTGGTGTAAGTGGCACAGTCTCTAACATGTGTTGGTAATATATTCCAGGACTGTGTTCCTCTGATGGACACCACCATTTGACCAAATTTGGTCTTGCGGCGTTGTATTTCGCAGTCACCTCTAGTTAGTGCTCGTGTATTTATTGTAGAGGATTTCTTCTTTATAAAATTCTGTAATGGTGGAGGGGCTAGACCGTTCAGAACCTTAAAGATTAGACCAACATCCAAAAACAGCTGAAAACTATCGAAGTCCATGATTTTGTGTTTATTTGTAATTTTACAATAATGGTAGTATATAGGTTTTTTGTCTAGTGTTTTAAGCGTTCTCTTGAATAAAGATTTGATTGGTTTTAAAGTGCTCTCAGATGTATGTGACCATGTTGTGTAACAGTACGAGATGTGAGTAAATATCATTGCATGCATATAAGTCTTTGCTGTCTCCATAGTCAGGAAAGGTCTTATATGCTTGAAATTTGATAAATTAAATTTAATTGTGTTTTTAACTTTCTTAACATGCTGCTTAAAATTAAGGTTAGAATCGAAGATGACCCCAAGGTACTTAAAATATTCAACCACCTCAAGTCTCTCACCACCAACCATGACTGATGGTTGCTGTCCCGCAGTTGGCTGTCGGGAGAACAACATACAGACAGTTTTCTTTGTATTCAGATGTAGACAACAGTTTTGGAGCCAATGGGACACTGGCACCATCGCTCCTGAGAGTACTGCAGCAGCTTCTTTGATTGAGCTGGCATGACAGTATAATACAGTATCGTCAGCATATAGTTGCACTTTAATATTTCTACAAACATCTGGTAAGTTATTGACATACAGGCTGAATAAAACAGGGCCCAATATTGAGCCCTGTGGTACTCCAGCAGAACAAGTTAGATAAGAAGATAATGAATCACCAATTTGAACTGCCTGTTTCCTGTCTGACAGGTATGATTTCATCCAACAGAGGGCGCTGTTTGAGAAGTTAAAATGGGTTAATTTGGCAATAAGCAAGTCATGATTGATGGTGTCGAAAGCACGCTTTAAATCTAGAAATACCGCAGCTACAAAGCCGCCTTTATCCAGCAGGCTTTTTAAGTTTTCCAGGAAATAGCAAGTAGCAGTCTCTGTTGAGTGAAGTTTCCTAATTCCAAACTGCATTGGATGAAGAGTGGCATAGCCATTATTTAAGTGTTCTGTCAGTTTTCTGGTAACCCATTTCTCTGCTACTTTGGAAATTATGGGCAAGATACTTATTGGTCGATAGTTCTCAGATTTTGTTTTGTCCCCAGCCTTAAAGACTGGGGCGACCCAATCTTCCATGTTCATGGTACCGCTCCTTGTTTTATGGATAGATTTACAAGATGTGCAATTGGGTCAGCAAGAGCCTCTTTATGGGTTTTCAAAAAGGCACTAGTAAGACCAAATGTATCTCTGGCCTTTGAACTTTTTAGGGATGAGATTATTTGTATTACCTCCAGGACAGATATTTCTTCAATGCTAAACATTGGTTTGCTTGCATCGACAGGATTGTGCAAGCAGTTTTGTGCTTTGTCTCAACTGAGCTAATGAAAAATCTGTTGAGATCATTTACAATGATGTCTAGATTGTTAGTTAGCTTATCATTTACCTGGAGCTGTAGATCACTTAGATAGTTAGACTTGTCCCGTCTCAATAATTGATTTACATTTTTCCATATTAGCTTTCCATTACCATTTGCCCCTTTTATCGTCTCAATGTAGAACTCAGCTTTCAATTTGCGAGTCATCCTCAGAACTTTGTTTCGTAGTGATGTAAAAATGTGTCTGTCACTTGCAGTTCTTGTTCTTAGAGATTGCTTTAAAGCGTTATCTCTACTTTTCATTAATTTAATAATTTCATGGTTCAACCAGGGCAGATCATTTTTACGTTGCTTGGAATTACCTTTTTTTGTAAAGTGCGTTACAATGTCATTTAATTTTTTAATGAAACTATCTGAGCTGGCCTCGATGTCATTATTTTCTAAAATATTAGACCAATCTACATTTTGGATTTCCTCATTCAGGAATTGTTGCTGGCTTTTGGGTATGAAATAGTATTGTTGACCTCTAGTGGATGCCATTAGGTGCGTCCTCTTAATTTTCCTCAAGTACAGGATAAAATTGTGATCTGATAAGCCAGATAATAGATTAAAAGTCTTAGAAATTCTTTCAGGTTTATTAGTAAATATTAGATCAATTGTTGTATGTGACGTATTTGTTATCCTTGTTGGCCCTTTTATAATTTGCGTCAAATTGTACTTGTCTGTAAGCTGCTTAATTTTTTTCCTATCTGACTTGATGTCCCAGTTGATGTCCCAAGGAAATCACCAAGAAGGGTGATTTCCTTTTTAGAGCTGCAATGATTTAAAATTGTCTTAAGATGGTCATAAAATACATCCTTTGCTGAAGGAGGTCGATACACGCAAATCACAGTAAAATACATTGCAGAACTAAGTGATATATTAAGACCAATACACTCAACATTAACTTCTTAAGGCCACCTTATTAGTTCACATTTAAAATTGTCTCTGACATAGATTAATATTCCCCCTCCTCGCCCTGTTTCTCTATCTTTTCTAAATACATTATATCCTGGAATACTGATAGCTGCTGTAGATGATGAATTTGTCAACCAACTTTCAGATACACCAAGTATGTCTCTGCCCCTACCCTCTGACGATGCTGCACCCACTCTGACCCCCCACGAGGTCAGACTCTGCCTGAAAAACATCAACCCCAGAAAAGCGGCAGGACCAGATGGTGTGGCAGGCCGCGTACTAAAGAATTGCGGTGACCAGCTGACAGAGGTATTTACAGACATTTTCAACCGCTCTCTAGCCCTTTCACATGTCCCCCCATGTTTCAAAGCATCAACCATTATACCTGTGCCAAAAAAGACTGCAGTCAAGTGCCTGAACGACTATAGGCCAGTGGCTCTCACCCCCATACCTGCTAAATGCTTGGAAAGGCTGGTCATGAAACACATAAGAGGCATCACACCAGCTTCCTTTGATCAACACCAATTTGCCTACAAAGCAAACAGATCTACAGAGGATGCAGTAGCCCTGCTGCTTAACACTGCACTGGAGCACCTGGAGTTAAAGAACACTTACATCCGTATTCTCTTTATAGATTACAGTTCTGCATTCAATACGATCCTTCCAGGCAAACTCATCTCCAAACTTCAGGACTTAAACCTCAATGCTTCACTGTGTAACTGGGTATTGGACTTCCTGACCAATCGCACACAGAGTGTACAACTGGGGAAGCATCACTCTTCAAATCTGACCATCAGCACTGGCGCCCCACAAGGTTGCGTGCTCAGCCCACTTTTATACACCCTCTACACCCATGACTGTGCTCCCTCTTGCCCATCCAACTACATCTTCAAATTTGCAGATGATACAACAGTGCTTGGCCTCATCTCCAACAACGATGAGGCTGCCTACAGGCAAGAAGTGGGAAACCTGGCAGTCTGGTGTTCTGAGCACAACCTCAGTCTCAACATTAGGAAAACCAAAGAGATGATCATTGACTTCCGGAAGTCTTCCCAGCATAATCACCATCTCCCAATCTACATCAACGGTGAAGAGGTTGAGCGTGTCACCTCTCTAAAGTTTCTGGGTCTGACACTGACGGAGGAGTTTTCCTGGGTCAAAAACACAGCTTCCGTTTTGGGGAAGGCCCAGCAACGCCTCTTTTACCTCCGGAAGTTGAGGAAAGAACACCTTCCTCAGAGGCTGCTGTTTAACTTCTACCGCTGCGCTATAGAGAGTGTGCTTACATACTGCCTGAATGTATGGTCCTACAGCTGTACAAAGGCGGAGCAGGCAGCCATCCAGAGGCTGATTAAAACAGCGGGAAGGATCATTGGAGTAGAGCTGCCCGACATCTTGTCCATCTCCTCCTCCCGTTGCCTGCAGCGCTCTAAACGCATCCTCACAGACCCTTCTCATCCTGCCCATCATCTGTTCCTGTTACTCCCGTCAGGGAAAAGGTTCAGATCAAAAAAGGCACGCACCTCCAGGATGGCAAAGAGCTTCTATCCCTGTGCAATAAGGCTCCTCAACAGCTTGACCACCCCACTCCCCACCCCCCTTCATCTCCCCCCGCCCCCGGCCCAGCCCTCCCTGCCCCCCATGGACTGCACTCTAAGACTTGATGCACCTTAATATGGAGATGTATTGCTTTTATTATTTTTATTATTATTATTTTATGTATGATATTTATGAACTATTTATTAATTGTTATTTATTATTATTTAGCTGTGTAAGTCTGGTTGCCTCTACTGTCTCGTTGTCTTTGTGGCAATGACAAATAAAGTACTTTGAACTTTGAACTTTGAACTTTATGTCAATATTAGAGTCACTCAATAAATGTTCCATTTGCTCAGTTTTGTTGACAATGCTGCGAATGTTAATATGGCCCAGTAGAATTCCGCTTGGTTTAGATCGTGAGTCCCAAATGGTTTTGGCATTATTAAGGGTTTTAAAGAAATGCATTTTGTGTTGCTTCTTAATTGCCGGATTTAGCAAATTTAGTTTTTTCTTTGTTGGATGAGTTACTTGAGGTTGTAGCACATTTTGTGAACATGTCCCATATTGTGGTGAGAACTCAGTTAGAGGTGGAGAAAGCCTGGCCTGGTATGATGGAAGCCCAGCTGGTGGAGACCCAGCAGGCACTGGTAGGGACCTGGCCTGGTGTAGTAGAAGCCCAGCTTGCTGTGGTGGGAGCCCAACCTGTTGTGGTGAGAGTCTGGCCTGGTGTAGCTCAGCTGGCAGTGGTGGAGGCCCAGCTGGTGGTGGTGGGAGCCTGGCCTGGTGTGGTGGTAGCCCAGCTGGCAGTGGTGGTAGCCCAGCTAGCAATGGTGGAGGCCCAGCTAGCTGTGGTGGAGGCCCAGCTAGCAGTGGTGGAGGCCCAGCTGGTGGTGGTGGGAGCCTGGCCTGGTGTGGTGGTAGCCCAGCTAGCAGTGGTGGTAGCCCAGCTAGCAGTGGTGGAGGCCCAGCTAGCAGTGGTGGAGGCCCAGCTACCAGTGGTGGTAGCCCAGCTAGCAGTGGTGGTAGCCCAGCTAGCTGTGGTGGAGGCCAAACTAGCAGTGGTGGTGGCCCAGCTAGCATTGGTGGAGGCCCGGCTAGCAGTGGTGGAGGCCAAGCTAGCAGTGGTGGAAGCCCGGCTAGCAGTGGTGGAGGCCAAGCTAGCAGTGATGGTAGCCCAGCTAGCTGTAGTGGAGGCCAAACTAGCAGTGGTGGTGGCCCAGCTAGCATTAGTGGAGGCCCAGCTAGCATTGGTGGAGGCCCAGCTAGCATTGGTGGAGGCCAAGCTAGCAGTGGTGGTAGCCCAGCTCGCTGTGGTGGAGGCCAGGCTAGCATTTGTGGAGGCCCAGCTAGCATTGGTGGAGGCCCAGCTGTTGGTGGTGGGAGCCCGGCCTGGTGTAGTGGTAGTCCAGCTAGCAGTGGTAGAGGCCCAGCTAGCAATGATGATAAGGCTAACTGTGGTAGTAGCCTAGGTAGCTGTGATGGTGGGCAAATTAGCTGTGGTTGTGGCTCATCCAAAAAATTTGAACAAAGGAGCTGAGGCCCAGGATTTACTTCAACATCACCAGCCAAGAGCAGTATCATCAAGAGGTGAACAATTCCCGTAAAGGGACTAGTTGTGACTAATTGTTCATCTTTACCTGGGGGTGGCCTAGCATGGCCATGGTCCAGTACTCTTGTATACAGAGCATGTTGGCTCCATTTGGCTTGAAGCAGGGTCAAATCATCCCTTTTTCTTGGACAGGTCAAACTCAGAAGAAGATATAAAGTTACAAAGACGATAGACAGAACTGTTGATGGCAAAAACCAAGGTCCTTTTTTGTATTTACATGACTTTTGGCGCAGACCCACATGACCTGCCAAACTGTGTGGCTGCTCCTCGGCGGCCATCTTGCAGATGGAGTTGATTAGTTGGACTTGGTTCTGAGGCTTGGATTACATTGACTGTGATTGCCTTATCCTTCTTGACTTCAGGGTCATCATGAGAAATTATACCAAGATCCACCGGGCTGTATGGCCAGTATTCCTCTGTGCCAAGGAGGAACCGAGGGCCGCTTATCCAGACATTGGGTTTCAGGAATGCCTCAGCTGTCATACCACGGGAGGCAAGGTCTGCTGGATTTCTTTCGGTGGCAATATGCCTCCACTGACCAATGTCGGTCGACTCTCTGATAACTCCAACACGGTTAGCAACGAATGTTTGGAACCTCTTTGTGTCATTTCGGATGTACTTTAAGACAGAAGTGCTGTCCTTCCAGAACACTGAATTTGCAAGTGGGGTTTGCAGTTCGGTCTTTAGCATCTTGCCAATCTTGACTGCTAACATTGCAGCAGTCAATTCCAATCTAGGAATGGTCACCCTTTTCAAGGGGGCTGCCCTCGCTTTCCCAAAAAGGAAAGCTGTGTGGACTGCATCTTCTGTATTGGTGAGTCGCAAGTAGGTTACGACACCATACCCAACTTCGCTTGCATCACAGAAGTTGTGAAGCTGAGCAGATGCAACTGCTCCAAAGCTCTTTGGTTTGATGCATCGGTTGACCTTGTAGCTTTCCATTTGCCGCAGCCCAACAAGCCACTGCTGCCATTTTAAATGATAAGCACTTGGAATTTCATCATCCCACCCACAGCTCAGTTCACACAGCTCTTGCAAAATGTATTTTGCTGTAAAGATGAATGGAGCAAGAAATCCTATGGGATCATACACAGACGCTACAATGGAAAGGATTGCTCTTCTAGTGAAGGTTTGGGGTTTCAAGGTTACGTGAAACCTGAAAGAGTCATCTTCTGTGCTCCATTCAACTCCAAAGGCTCTATCCACAGGTTTACAAGCATTCTTTGTCCAAATCAAGATCCTTTACCTCTTTAGCTCGTTCTTTCCCGGGTATGGCTGCCAACACTGATCTGCTATTACTTATCCACTTTGTCAGCCTGAAGCCTCCTTGTGCACAGAGAGATGTTAACTCCTTACTCAATTTTATAGCTTCAGCTTCCGTTGGCACTGACTTCAAGCAGTCATCAACATAGAAATTGTTCAGGACTGTTTCCACAGCTTCCTTGGGGTACCGCTTGCAGTTGTCCTCCGCAGTCCTTTTAAGGGCATAGCTGGCACAACTAGCCGAAGACGTTGCACCAAACAGATGAACTGTCATTCTGTATTCTGTCAATTTCTGCTCAACGTCACCATTGGGCCACCACAAGAACCGAAGGAAGTTAGAGTCTTCGGAACGTACTTTGACTTGATGGTACATTCCCTCAATGTCTGCCATGACCGCAACTGGTTCCTGACGAAAGCGAATGAGGACTCCCAGTAAGGTATTCGTGAGGTTTGGTCCTTGAATTAATTCTTCGTTCAAAGACGTACCCTTAAAGTGTGCGGCGCAATCAAACACGACCCGTATTTTGTGCTTCTTTGGGTGCCATACACTGTGATGGGGCAAATACCATACTTTGCCATCTTCTTGCGTCAATTGGTTTTGCGGCACAAGTTCAGCATGTCCCTTTTTTATGACATCTGCTAAGAAGTCACGGTACTCCTGGTGAACGCTGGTGTTTTTGCGTAATTTCCTTTTAAGGCCTAGAGCTCGCTGCTCTACTACAGCTCGATTGTTTGGCATGGAGATGTCATCCTTTTTGAACGGGAGCTTTAGCTGGTAGTGTCCATCTTTCATTTTGGCGGAAGCAGACATAATGCGCATGAATTGCTTATCTTGTATGGACATTTCAGCCTTCTCCTCATACACCTTCTCAGGGATCGTCCAAGTTTACAACTGCTATTCGATTACTGTGAACCTGGCGAAGCTGACTGGCAGCGTCACCGCAGTCGTTCAAAAGTCCATTAACCACCCATCCTAGCCTGGTCTTGACAGCATAAGGACCACCTTCTTGGCTGTTTATTACCTTCCATGGTTCCATGGTCTTAGGTGCGTTAGTTCCTATCAGAAGCCCGATTTCAGCATCAATATGGGTCAATACAACCTCCTTTAGGTAATCCCATTCCTTCAAGGCTTCCGATGTGGGAATTTGCTCCTTTGTAACAGGTATCTCCTCTTGGGTGTAGACCGCTGGCAGCGCAATAAATCATCTCCTTCAAGATTCAATACTTCCAAACCGGAGATTCTGTCTACATTCACAACCTTCTCGTGTCCAAGGGTTTTCAGTAAGATTCTTGTTTTCCTTCCTTTAGCATTCAGTTGTCTTTGTAAAGCAGTTGTGCAAAAAGTGGCAGTACCGCCTGGGTCTAAAAAGGCGTATGTATGGATGGCTTTATTGCAGCTCGACAGTTTGACCTTTACTGGTACAATGGCTAATGTTTGGTTATCACCGGCCCCAGTATGAGCGGGTTTCTCCAGTGATACCAGAGAGCTGTTTACTGCTGTTGCTCTGTCTTCATTCTGCCTCCTGAATTCCTCTGGTTTATTTCTTTCTATGTGCAGCATGGTGGGGTGCTTTAATGAGCAGATCTTACAACTCAGTCTCCTCATGCAATCCATACTTAGATGACCCTTGTTCATGCAGCCGAAGCAGATTCCGTTGACTTTGAAGAATTCAACTTTCTCTTCACGCTTTTTGCCGTTCAATTCTTTACAAGTTTCAGTTGCGTGGTCCTTTTTGCTGAACAAACATATTCTGGGTCGTGCCGCCATAACAGGGGTTGGATTTTGAAGTGGTTCTTCTGTAGTCACAGTTGTGAAGCTACTCTTGAATGCAGAGCCTGATTTTACTCCGGGGAATTTTTTCCTGTCGTCCTTTGGTGTGACAGCTTGGATGTTTCCAAATAATGGGTCGCATGCCATATTTGCCTGTCTTTCAACAAAGCTGACTAATTGCATGAACTTGGCTCTTGCTTGGGTTCGCTCATAACACTCATAAGCTTTACCTCTCCATTTTTCTCTCAATTTGAAAGGAAGCTTTGAGACAAAGGTTCTCATGTGAGATGTATTGTTCATGTCATTAAGAGCTTCAATGTCAATCATGGCATTACCACAACTACGCAAAAAATAAGCGTACTCTTGCAGTGCTGCTCGATCTTCGGACTTAAGTACTGGCCAATTCAACGCCTTCTCTTGATATGCTGAAGCAATAAGGATGTCGTTCCCAAAGTGTTTTTGCAACAATTGCTTTGCTTTGTTGTACCCTTTTTCAGGTTCCATATGTAGACAGCTTCTCACAAGTAATTTTGGCTGGCCTTGTGGGAGAAATTAACCATTACTTTTATATTAACTATGAGTATTATCAGGCCTATATACATCAGGCATAAACATTAATGGTGGAATGTAGAGAAACCACACCTGGACCCAGAGTAATGGCCTGATAAGGCACCAAGGACTTTGGGGCCCAGACTACTGACATCCTCCCATTTTTAGATTAACTACAGGAGATGAGCACATACGTAAGGGAATGTAAGGCAATTTTGAACATATACCAGGATGGTCATATATTACATACATGACAGCTCAGTTTGGGTGGATAAGAGGGACTGGGATCGGAGATCCAGTCAGTGTGTCTTTTGCAAAACCACATTCTCGGCTCTGTTGTACCTATTTTGTGGGTAACAATAAAGTCTCTGTCATTACTTTTTCCAGACTCCCCGATTTCTATTGCTCATAGCTAGTTGAAGTAAATTAGATAAGTCGTTAACAAAAATTGCAACTACAGCCTTCAGTGTACTGATCTAGGAAGAACAATCTGTCCCGCTCATTACTTGTTTTTCCTTCAATGCAATGTTCAAAGGTGCGAATGAAAGTCAAGTATTGCATGGGGTCGCCTTTAAAAACAGGAATTTCCTTTGAGGGCAAAGTTGAGTCTTTGTTCTTTAATCAGCATTTCCGTTATTTCGTTCTGCTTTTGCATTATTTTCATCAGGTTGGTGTCTGCACTGTGTTTGTCATGGGCATGTTTGTCACTGTGGGATTCTGGTAATTGCAATAATTCTGTCTTGAAAGTTGGACCTTTAACTTGTACATTCCGCTTTTCACCTCTAGGGGCGTATGAGCTCTGTCCAGGTAACTGTGCAGCAACATGACTGTAGTTCTTGTCATCTGCAAGTTCATCTCCTTCGTCATCACCAGCTTCATTTTCAACATCCTGCCCCTCTCCATCAACAGCATCTTCTGCCCCATCATACTGAGCTGAAGTAAAGTAAAGTCTTTTCACAGTTTCCTTTTGCCTTGAAAGCACACTGCTCCTTCCATCCAGCTCATCATAAACCTTGATTTTAGCATCTGCAGCAGCAAGTTGGGTTTCAATGCTTAGCATTTCCTTTTGAGCTCTTATTTGTTCCCACCTTTGAGTGAGCTCAGCTTCTTCCCTTTCAAGTGCAAGTTTCTTTTTAAGGCCTTCAGCTTGTGCCATGAGCGCTGCTCTTTCAGCTTCAGCTTTACGCCTGGCAGAGGAAGCTGTAGAAGATCTATGGCTGCTCCTTGTGCTGCTTTGAGGAACCTTGCTTAAGAGTGAGGCACCAGAAGTATGCTCTTCTGGAACCTCTGTGGCTTGATGCACTTGTGCAAGTGTTGCTGCATATTGCTTCCATTTTTTTACTGTACTTTTGAATTCATTAAATCTGGCAAGATTTGGTAAGTACCATTTTGTGTGATCATCTTCCTTTCTCTCCTTTGGAAGCAGTTCATAAATTGAGCATTGTATTTTACTAAAATCCTCGATAAGCTCAGTGAAGTTGATGTGCATTTGTGAAATAACCTCCAGATTATCATATTCAACCATAAGTGACTCAATTTGATTTCTGCTTGTGATCAGCTGCTTTAATTTAGCACTTCTCGATTTAGTTAACTGCTCCAATTTAGCTGCGAGTCCCTTTTCAGTTAACTTGGGCACTCTCTTTGGTTTAACTTCTGACTCGCTTCCATCTTTAGGTTTTGCGACAGGGCGATTGCCTCCCACCACATTTGCATCATGCTCCTCATATTCCACCACATTACTGGCGTCTTTATTTTCAATTGACATTTTGTCGACAATTCAACAACGCAAATTTATACGCGCACATAAGTTGCAGAGTTAAAGCACGTTAAACGGGGCGCGGCTCCTCAACGTTCTGTACGGTGGTGATTAAAGTCATTCACTTCGTGTCATCAACTGGATCATTATACGGCTTTTTCCATTCAAATAATCCTCACGTCAAACAAGACTTTAATCACAGCGTTTTAGTTCCGATGCTCCATTCCGGTTAAATACACAATTAATTCCACAACTAATTAATATCCGACATCATGTTCATTACATCCATCCAGGGAATAACTCTTCAGACGTTTTCAACTATGTCACGGCTTTCAAGCATGCAAATTATTGAAGCCTTTTACGGACGCCTTGGGACGGATTTCAACGCGCTGCGGCATCACTTACTGTTAGTTTGTTTGGAGATCGGCTGGTTGCGGTGGGTGCGTGCGTGCCATTCAAAGTAACAAATGAACAACTTAAAGACGATGCATGCACCTACACTATTCCTTCGGTTCAAAATAAAACGGCGTCGCTTATTTGCCTCGAAAACGTTCCTATCTTTTCATATTGTGTGTATAGATGCGGCGTGGTACCGAGCGGTTGAAAACGATTTCTGTCGGCGTCTCCTGTGACCCGCGCACCTGCGTTCAATTACTATATATAGGCACGGGACACGCAGTGATTGCGTCATCGAACAGAAAGAAAAACGAAAGTGCGACGCCTGTAGTTCTTTCAATGGAATGGCTCCTACACTTCCAGTGCAGGAATCAATTTACCGCCGGCTATATCGTTACCCATTAAGTGTAATACCTTCAATTGGCAACGCGTGGCAGACAGCAATGGGAAAGAAACCAGTTATTAGCTTTGTTTGTATATGTACTCTGTGTACTGGCCGGGGGCTGTACCCCATCTCAATGCCACGCAACACAGAACCATATCCACAAGCAGAATGATCGGAAAACGGCAGCGCAGAGGCGAGAATTACCGATTGAGAGCACGCGGTGTCTCTCAAGATTTGTACCGGGTGCTGATCAGCAGACTCGCCCGTTAACGACACTAGCCCATCGAATACAAAGGGTTTAAGAAAATCAACCGGTTTTCTATCACCAAACCCATGGTTGGTGCACGGATCTGTTTTAATTAATCCAATGCCTTTAGGCTGTGCCCCACTAGAAGACGATTGTTGTTCCCTACGTTTTCGGGTAATACAGTTGGCTATGACGTGCCCAGGTTTGTGACAGTAAAAACATTCCCTGTCCTCCCTCCTTGGGCTTTGCGGCTTCTGCAAACTATTTTGTGAAGCCGCTATATAACGCGGCTTCTCAACACTTTCCGATGGAAACACAACCTTGTGAGTTAAAACATACTCATCGGCTAACACCGCAGCAGAGGAAAGTGAATTAACCTTCTGTTCACTTAGGTAAACCACGATCCGGTCAGGCAAACATTTCTTAAATTCCTCCAGCAATATTAACTCCCTCAAGGAATTAAAATCATTGGCCTTACATGTGGTGCTCCATTTGTCAAACAAGACCCCCTTTTCCCTGGCAAACTCAACGTAGTTCTGAGTCGGGGCTCTTTTGTGATTTCGGAATTTTTGCCTGTACGCCTCAGATACTAATTCATATGCTCGCAAGATGGCAGCTTTAACAGAGTCATACTTTAGGCCAGGGGTGCCCAACCAGTCGATCGCGGTCTACCAGTAGATCGCCGACAGATCCCAAGTCGATCGCGAGGGGTGAAGAAAAAAAAAAAAAAAAAATTTTTTTATTTTTTTTTTAATAAAATTAAATTTGCGCGGGACATATACGTGCGGTAGCGCATGTGCTGTTAACAGCAGTTGAAAGCCGTCAACAGTAGTTACACACTCCTAAACGTTGGCATGGCTGAGGGGAAACAAGCTAAGACCTACCATTTTCACCCTGAGTGGGAGGAAGATTATTGATTATCGTTGAGAAGGTGCCGTGCGCAGACGGAATGAAACCCCCACTGAAGTCCGTAGGTTCACGATACAACCCCCCCCCCCCCCCCCCCCCCCGTCAACAATTGTTCTCTACCCCCCCCCCCCCCCCCGCTTGAAGGTAGGTTTGCTGGTAGATCTCGGGAGGTTGGCTACTTGAAAAGTAGATCTTGGGTCAAAAAAGGTTGGGCACCCCTGCTTTAGGCTGTCCTCCAAGGGGAGTGCAGCGACAGCTTCCTGTGCTTTCCCATGAATTTTGCATTGCAACAGAAGGGGCCAGACCTCAGCCGGCCACTGCAGAGCGGGAGCAATGCGTTCGAATGCACTAAAATATGAGTCGACCTCAGTTTCACAGAACGTGGGTACTAAAACAATATGCTTGCTGATATCAAATGCTTTACCGAGTGCCGGAGTTGGTGACGAAGAGATAGCCTCGGCAGATGCCCTCAGCGCATGCACCTCCTTCTGGGACTCGAGCTCAAGTCGTCGCAACTGGACGGCTTTGTCAGCTTCAATTTCCAGCTTCTTAATTTCTAGCTGGAACTGGGCTTGCCTATTCTCTGCCTTTTCCTGAGCTTCTAGTTGGAGGCGGGCAAGGCAGACTTTTAGCCGAGCAACATCCATGGATCCAGTACCAGCGAAGAGAGGGGATCATAGCGAGGCAGAGTAAACAGAGTTTTGGTCAGCTCATCTACCTCAATGTCCACTCCAAAGTCTGCTCGAGCACCGTGAGGTTCAACCTCAACCTTTTGGCGACCCACCTCCTTAGCCAGGGTGCCATCCTCAGGCACAGCAGAGTCTGCTTGCACTGGCAATACTATCAACGCCAACTCCACCAATTTGCAAACCACGATAGCTTTTAGCTCCCTTTTTAGTATTTGTCTAGAATAGAACACCGAAATAATCCGCCATCTGTGCCAAATCATCCTTCCGACAGCGGTCTACTTGACTAAGCGAGGGACCGGCCAAGAAGGACTCTAAATCGAACAGCGACATTTCAATTAGATTACGTCCAACCACCAAGCTATGTAGAACTTCAGTTTAGTTATGGGATCCGTTTAAGAGATCCCGGACGAGCCCCCATTTATGTTACGTCCCCCGCTAGGGGAAGGGGTGGCAACATAAAACCAGATGTCTTTGGTTAACTGGAAGTTGTTTATGTAGCCCAAAGCATGGGATAATCAATTTAACACAAACAGAGGAGGCAAAACTACAAAAGGAAAAGGACCATTGGGTGCTGTCCAAATCAAAGAAATTATTATAACCAAGAAGAAGCTCCCAAAATACATGAGTGGAACAGCACCCCTGCGTCTAGTGTTTTTAACAAAAGTATAGCTGCGAGTCGGTGTTCGATAACCTCTAACAAAACTCTGGCCCAGTTCCTGTGTAGCAATTAACAAGAACCTCAATCAACCAACAAATAACCATTCAAAGACCCAATATGGCAAGCTGCATATCCAAGGCCAGCTGCCATGAAGGTTGAGCTCGCCCGTCGTTTATCCTCCCGAATCCTGGGCCCTCCGATGCAGCAGCCAATCACGACTGGGGAAAGGCACATCAAAATTAACATAATGGTAAACAAATCACACGCGGGGAAACACATGATCATTAGCATGAGTATCGATTGAGGATTTTACCCATGAGGGCGGGTCGTCAGTCCGCAACCGTAACAGTGTACATGTCATGGTCTGTCCGTTTCCTTGTCTTGTTTTGGTGTGTTTCCTGTTTTACTTTGGTATCTGTCTTGTTTCTCCCCATGTCAGGTTTCCCTCCTGTATGATTACTGCTCCCTCCCCTAATGTGTTTCAGCTGTTACTCGTTGCGTGCCCTGTGTGTTTGGTATTTAAGCCCTTGTCTTTCCTTTGTTCCTTGTCGGATAATTTTAGTTTGTGGTGAGTGGTGTCCTGTGTGTTCTCTGCGTCACCCGTGTTCCTTGCCTTTTGCATAAATAAATTATCCTTTTATTGAACTGTCTTCTATTGGGTTCTACCTGCCTGCCTGCCACCCGCCAACCGTGACAGAATGATCCGACCATCATTGGACCCAGCGGACACTCTTTTTGTTGGAGGCTGTGTTGGGGCGTACGTGCAGCGCTGTAGCTTCAAGCTCCGGGTTGGACGGTGCCTTACGGACTATCAGATTGGGGGTGGTGAGTTGTGAGTGCCATCCGGTTCCACATTTCTCTACAGCCCCTGAGCTGCCTCCGGTCTCCAGCCCTGTCCGGTTCCTGAACCCTACTCCTTCCCGAGGGTGCCCCTCTTCCAGACCTTCCAGAAGGGGCCCGCCCTCTACCTTGCCTTCCAGAGGGGTCCCGCCTTCCAGACCTTCCAGAAGGTCTGTCTTGTTTTGGTGTGCTTCCTGTTTTACTTTGGTATCTGTCTTGTTTCTCCCCATGTCAGGTTTCCCTCCTGTGTGATTACTGCTTTTTTATTAACGCCTTTTGCGTTAATAAATTATCCTTTTATTGAACTGTCTGCTATTGGGTTCTACCTGCCTGCCTGCCACCCGCTAACCATGACAGTACATACTGTATATAGTTCTCTGCAAACCTATGGTAGCATCAGGCCTTCAGTGTGCATATTGTATAGAGTCCTCTGCAAACCTATGGTGGCATCAGGCCTTCAGTGTGCATATTGTACTGTATGTTGTCCTCTGCAAACCTATGTTGGTATCATGCCTTAAGTGTGTCTTGAACAACCACACACAAAAGTTTTCACATTTACGTGAATTTTGTGGAATTCATATTTCATTGTTGTCATGGGTAGATGTGTTGGAGCGTCTCGAACTAGGTGGAAATCACTCAGGAGCTGACGAGAAGTATGGAAAAATATGGGATCTTTTATTTTCCCAATTTAAGGCCCATAAGCCAATAAAAAGAAAAAAAAGAAAAAAAAAGAAAAATACTTTTCACTAAACAAACTGAATGGGCTTGAGAGTCACAAAAACATCAGTTCGAACTTAAGCATACTGGTTAGGGATGGGAATTGATACGTTTTTATCAATATCAATGCCATTGTCGATTCTGCCTATCGATCCAATTCCTTATCAATTCTCTTACCGATTCCTGAGTAGTTCATTGAGTGGCAAAAAAAGAGTTCTACAGTCTTCTGCACCAAAAGTAACCATTTTAACCAACCAACCTGACGCAGTCTATTCATACGCCGGTAAACAAACTCCGAGAAGCCCAATCCCTACGAGAGCTCCCAGCGTTACGGCCATCCGGAGGCGCACAGAGCTTTTTGCCGTGATATTATTATACAATTATATTATATTATATACTATCATATAAAGAGCTCCGGGAGTCACAAACGGCAACAATTACTTTCTCCTCCATGCTGCAGTTCACCCCGGACTGCACTGCACTGAGTTGGCCAGTTGAACGCTGATTGGCTGTTACGTTACACATGTCACTCAGTGGCCAGGCTGTTGAACGCCGATTGGCTGTCATCACTCGAATGTCACATCAAAGTTTAAATATCTTTAAAGATTGATAGATTGCGGGGAACATAGGCTTTTCCCAAAAAGGGTCCTATGCTCCCCGGTATGTATGGCTACAGGGGAACATAGGACCCTTTTTGGGAAAAACGGGGAACATAGAACCCAGGGAACGTAGGACCCGGGGAACTTAGGGATGACCCCCTTAATTCCATGCTTGGTAGACAAATGCTAGCATGTTGCTGGTGTTTGCAACCTTACACGAAATGATAGCATTGCAATGATTACATACAAAGAATTTTCATTGCGTTTGGTGAAATGGAGCCAGACTTGCGATCGCTTCCTACTCTCCACGATGCCGCCTTGTTGTTTGAAGGTTGTCGGCGCGTGCAGGGTCGTCGCAAAATTTTTGCGTGAACCGGAAAACGTGGTGCGGAATCGTTAAGAAGAATCGATAACGTTGGAGGCGTATGATTACGATGGAATTGGTTAGTTGGAACCGGTTCTGAGTAGGAACCGGTTCTCGATTCCCACCCCTAATGGTGGACCTTTTAAACAAGTCACTTTGAGAGCAATAATCAGAAGTATGTCCTTCCACCATCAGCTCTCCCGAACCACTGACGAGCGTCAGCCTATATAGGCCTCTCCCTCCCCTACTAATTGGCGCATACCAATATACACGTGAGACAGGGGTGTTACAAGTTAAATTACCTATACAGCTTTAAACAGCTACAATTCTCTCCTCTATAAGCTAGAACATAAGCACGGTAAACCGTGTACTATCGCTAGATTTTGGCATAGCCAAAATATACAAAAACTGCAATAAACATAATTACGAAAACTCGGGGTCACTTCCGGTTTACCCGGAAGTTATGACGTTCATTTAAACCCCGTTGACGGGCACACATTCCCTAATACAAAGTCTAGACGAGACGCTGGTAAGACGAACATTTACGCTGTGTTAACATGTAACTTTTAAACTAAATAAACAAACCTGGAATTTGAAAACGACATACTTGTTTGAATGGTTATTGCAACAAAACAGGTGACGTTAATGGTAAATGGTATTAAACATAACGTTGTAATGATGGTACTTGCAAGATTGTATTAAACTGCCGTAGCATAAATTACATGGTTGATAAATGATTTTAAAACAGTATGAAGGTAACGGAATACATAGTCAAACAAGACAAACACAGACAGGCAACATTGACGGAAGCTATGCGCCCCGTCACAATTGTATTTGTCTAAATGCATACTAATGCAGACTGTTGATATATTTATGAGTGAAGTTTACCAACACAATGGCTTGGCCGTAACACACTCGCCCATTATCTCTATCTCTCTCTCCAACCCGGTATCACGCGATTTCGTGCTCATGCGCACAAACGTTAATCTATTGAAGCGTGTTCCAGAGCACGATAGTCCGACTTTTTTCGTGCTACACAGAACGAAATGTAAACCAATGCATTCTGAATGGGAGTGTTCTCAGACAATTAACGTGCTCCACAAAACGGTACGAGAGAGAGAGAAAGAGAGAGGGGGAGGGACAGAGAGAGAGAGCGAGAGAGAGGCTTCAGAAAGGGTGTTCTCAGATGGTACAGTGCACCCTAGTTATGTTTTTGCCAAAACCACAAATGCTTTATATATATATATATATATATATATATATATATATATATATATAGGCTATATATATATAATTAGGCTATAATTATATTATTTAGTGTGTAATGAGACAATCTATAGCCAAATTGTCGAAGATGCCCGAGAATCTCCGGAGATATCGGCATGGGAAATCGGCGCATCAGACCCATGAACCCATAAAGAAAGACGTCCTCTCAAGCGGGAGAGAACGTTTGCGGTGCTGGTTTGTGTCACGTAAGTACAGGGCTCTCATGTCTCATGCATTCGGCGTGAGACACACGCAATTCAACCCATGCACACGTTCAAACCTGGTCTCACGAAAATACGTGACACTGTCACGTTATTTAATCTATTGAAACGTGATCAGGGACACGTAGGCCTATTTTCTAAATTTTGTATTTCAATTGGAAGTAGGCTATTTGTCGTGTCACTACAAGCACGACTTCCAAACTAAGGTTCTGTCCCGGAGCGTTCTCCCTAATGTCCCTTATGGAGCTCCGTACAGATCATTCATTGTTGAAAATTGTCTGTGATAACTAACAAATGACAGCTTTTGGCCACCCGTTTCTACTTAAAATTGTCTGTGATAACTAACAATATGACAGCTTTTGGCCACACGTTTCTACTTTCACCTTTGATACTGAGAAATTGTGACAGTACACGGATAGGCCTATATTAAATGCAGGTGCGCTGCTCTGTAGGCCAACCGCGAAGGAAAAAAGGGTAGCTGCTTCATCTGTTCTTTTTAGAAATGTATGTCTTGATGTTTATTTTATCTAGCCATCTATTCTCTTGTTTTTGGCTAGGTGAATGAACGTCCGTGTCGATGCCTCGCAAATCCAGTGTCGAGAGCGGACGTTGCCATGACATCTAGAAATCATACCGTATTTAATGGGTTGTAGTGAGTGTAACATAATTCACCTACAGTATTTTGTTATGTGTTGTTCTTTCAATTGTGTTAGGCATGTCGTTTACTGTCTTGGGGGTTCAGGGATCGCTGTCCCTTTAAGGATTACGAGCGTCTCATGACGTCAGAGCCCATGCGGGATTTGTTTAGTTGCAGCACGTTTTGATTTCCTGTTTCTCTCTTCCTAAATAAATGAGTCACACAACTGTGTGCTCAACGTGCGAAATTGTATCTCTCACTTATTGCAATTTCCACAGGGTTATCATTAATATTGATGTGTAGGGGTTGATTATAACTCGTGAATAATATTGTTTAGACCACGGTCTGGGGGAATACTCGTATTCTGATTGGCTGCAGTGCGTGCATTAACTCCTGATATAGCCCTACAGACACCTGCTAAGTAGTTCCAGTCAGTGTTTAGATTCTCTGCCCGAGCCCGA
>NC_079434.1:968554-982856 GCF_026213295.1 Gadus chalcogrammus | reverse complement strand
AGCAAAAAAGAAAGAACCAGCGAGTGACACTCTTTTTCCCGCACTCCTTGCTTGACCGCGATCTAGCATTTAGGATCGATGGCTCTTCCTTGGGACCCCGGGTGTTAACACTGAATTTCATACATTGTATTTTTTGCAGGTGCTTTTGCCATGTTACATTTTTTAATTGGGAATATTTGATTTTGTAACATTGAAAAAAAAGCTGAAAATGATTTGGTGAAAATTTAAAGAGTTAAATTCAGAGGCATAAAATCCAGATACGTTATTTCAATGCATAAATATTCAGTGCTTGAAATTCAATGGCTTTTTTTTTACCTATGACCAACATTCTGAAACATCCATTAACATCCACATTTGCCTCAAACAATTTTGTTAGGCTTACAGCCCATGAAAATAGTTATGAAATAATTTTCTTGTTGTTCTTTTAAATGTTTTTTACTCTGACCATTCTGTTTGATATTGTGGTATTGATATTAACCCCACACTGACACACTATCAACCCCAAACTGACACAATATCAACCCCAAACTGACATACTATCAACGCAACACTGACACAATATCAACCCCTTATTGACAGCTCAAAGCTTTAGGCTCAATGCTCTGCAGAATAATGTTTAAATTCCAGCCTACTAAGTTGATGTCAGTCTATAGATAAAGTCTCCTAGTTGGTCAGGGTGTGTCCAGCAGAATAACCCCTCCCAATACTCCGGACAATGATGTAATTTCTCTTTGGCGCTGGCAAGTCACCTCATCTTGCCATGGAAACAACCCCTTCCTGTTGTATATTATTATCCAATAAGGGACTTCAGGGTTTAATACTGGTGTATAATGTTGCGCTTAATAACAGAGAAACAATGTAGAGAGCAAATTTTTTGTTGAGGGGAGGGCCTTCCATGACCCATATGTATTGAGTTCCGTCCATTTTAATGCCCTGTTTGAAAAGATGAGAAAACTGGATAGATGTTCGGACTTAAACCAGCTTGAAGCAAATCCAACATCATCGAAATGCAGAAATCAATGATGACCAGGATATGTAGATGACTCTCGTCGCTTGACCAGAACCTCCCCATCCCCTCAATGTCAAGAGATTCTTTATTTCAACATTGATATGAACAAAATGTTTGGCTGAAGTTCATCTCATCATCATCTCATTTTCGTCCGCTTATCCGGGGTCGGGTCGCGGGGGGAGCAGCTCAAGCAGGGGGCCCCAGACTTCCCTTTCCCGGGCCACATTGACCAACTCTGACGGGGGATCCCGAGGCGTTCCCAGGCCAGTGTTGAGATATAATCTCTCCACCTAGTCCTGGGTCTTCCCCGAGGTCTCCTCCCCACTGGACGTGCCTGAAACACCTCCCAAGGAAGGCGCCCAGTGGGCATCCTTACCAGATGCCCGAACCACCTCAGCTGACTCCTTTCTAAGTAAAGGAGCAGCGGCTCTAATCCGAGTTCCTCACGGATGGCTGAGCTTCTCACCCTATCCCTAAGGGAGACGCCAGCCACCCTTCTGAGAAAACTCATCTCGGCCGTTTGTACCCGCGATCTCGTCCTTTCGGTCATCACCCAGCCCTCATGACCATAGGTGAGGATAGGAACGAAGATCGACCGGTAGATCGAGAGCTTTGTCTTGCGGCTCAGCTCTCTTTTCGTTACAACGGTGCGGTAAAGCGAACGCAATACCGCCCCCGCTGCTCCGATTCTCCGGCCAATCTCACGCTCCATAGTACCCTCACTCGCGAACAAGACCCTGATGTACTTAAACTCCTTCACTTGGGCTAAGGACTCATTTCCTACCCGGAGTAAGCAATCCATCGGTTTCCTGCTAAGAGTCATGGCCTCAGATTTAGCGGTGCTGATCCTCATCCCAGCCGCTTCACACTCGGCCGCCAGCCGATCCAGTGAGTGCTGAAGGTCACAGGCCGATGATCCAATGAGGACCACATCATCTGCAAAAAGCAGTGACGAGATCCTCAGACCACCGAACTGCAACCCCTCCCCACCACGACTACGCCTCGATATCCTGTCCATGTATATCACAAACAGGATTGGTGACAAGGCGCAGCCCTGGCGGAGACCAGCACCCACTGAGAACGAAACTGACTGAAGTTTCTCTTGCTGAAGTTATTCTAACAATATTGAAACCTAAAATCTGAACCTGAACTATATATCTCTCCCCCATCTCTCTCTCCTCTATCACTCTGTCTATCTCTCTCCCTCCCTCTCGCTCCACTGTCTCTCTATTTCTCTCTTCATTACTCTCCTCTCTATCTTTTTATCTCTCTCTCTCTCTCTCTCTCTACCTCTATCTCCCTCTCCTCTATCTCTCTCTCTCTCCCCTCTATCTCTCTCCCTATCTCTCCTCTATATCTCTCCTTCTCCCCTCTCTCTCGCACCCTCTATCTCTCTCCTCTATCACTCTCCCTCTCTCTCTCCCTCTATGTCTCTCTCCCTCTCTCCGCCGGATGATGTAGGGAACCAGCTGGTGTATTCATTTTTCCAAGGTGTTTTTTCTGTTAATGACTAATGACCACCTGAATGAATTTCCCTGAGCCAGCATCCTCCCAGTGTGTGGAGAACCCCTGCACACAGACACATGCACACAAACACTCACATACACACACACACGCGCACACACACCACACACACACACACACACACACACACACACACACACACCACACACACACACACACACACACACACACACACACACACACACACCTCCCTGCTGGCTCAGACGGTGCTGGCCTAGTTCAGAGTGGTTGTGAAGAGCTGATCTGTGGTGTCAGACGGCTGAGCAGCTGTAGCATGTAGCGCCCCGCTGCTAACAGAGCAGCTAACGGTCTCTCAGCTTGACCACAGCTCCCTGGCCGTCTCGTGGCTGCTCCTCACGCCTTCCACTTCACCATCCAAACAAGTCTGCTTTATTAAAGTCCATTTTATTAAAGTCCACTTTATTAAAGTCCATTTTATCAAAGTCCATTTTACTAAAGTCCACTTTATTAAAGTCCACTTTATTTAAGTCCTTTTAATTTAAGTCCACTTTATTAAAGTCCACTCTAGTAAAGTCCAGTTTATTAAAGTACATTTTATTAAAGTCCACATTATTTAAGTTCACTTAATTAAAGTCCACTTTATTAAAGTCTACTTTATTAGTGAAGCCTTGAAGTTACAGGGAAGGGCAGAAACCTTGATTAAGAATACCACCTTGATTAAGAAAATCAGCTTGATTAAGAATACCAACTTGATTAAGAACACTACCTTGAATAGGAACACCAATTGAGTAGGAACACCACCTGGATTAAGAACACTACCTTGATTACGAACACCACCTTGAGTAGGAACATCACCTTGATTAAGAACAACACCTTGATTAAGAACATCACCTTCAGAAGGAATGCCTGTAAGGATGAAGGTTTTTCTTCGATAATTGTCACTTTTCTCTAGCTCCATTCTTTCACGCCATTGTTCACCCTCCTCCCTCTATATTTGTCCCCTCTCTCCCCCCCCCCCCCTCTCTCTCTCTCTCTCTCTCTCTCCTCTCTCTTCCTCTCTTTCTCTCCGACTCTCTCTCTCTCTCAAAAAAAATTCAAAGTGCTTTTTTTGCATTATAGTATTTGAATACAGCCAAAGCATATTCAAGTTACACAAGAATAATTGTACAAATAACAGATAATAATAATAATCATAATAATAACCACAATAACAATAATAATAACAAAATGAACAACAAAATAATAAAATAAATAAAAAGTTAGACGGAATCTCTCAGGTTATGAAATTTCAGGACATATGGTGCTGCCAGGGCAGCAGAAGGACCTTCAACAAGAAGAATTGCAAGTTTGTCCTTATGTTCCATGTCTGTAAAATCCGGAATATGAATTTGTAATTTGGTGAAGTATATCTGTCTTAAAATGTCATATTTTTTTAAATGTAAAAGGAAGTGCTCCTCTGTCTCAACCTTTTCTGCCTGACATTGACCACACATTCTGTGTTCCCTCGGCAGCCAGGTCTTCCTGTGCCTACCTGTTTCCACTGCAAGATTGTGGGAGCCTGTACTTGGTCAGGATTTGTCTCTGCTTCACATCTATGACAGAGAGGAGATAGTCTGCCAATTCGTGATTTCTGTTTAGGATCAGATAGGAATTCATTCTACCTTGGTTTGAGGTTTGGTTTGTCCAATGTTCCAAATAGTCTTCTTTTGCTTGATATTATTTTGTTGACTCTAATTGGTGTCTGGGAGGCGGTGCTGGGCCCCGTTTCCCGAAAGCATCTTTAGCCTAAGTGGATCGCAGAGTGGGTCGTAAGAGCATCGTACAGTTTTCACACCGTTTCCCGAAAGCATCTTTGGTAACGAACCTCTTAAAAACGCTCACGAGTCACGAGTAGCTAACGAGTGCTCCAGGGTACTCGTAGGACGCTAAGAGCCTCGTTAGCCTACTATAGCCTCAGTGGCGTAGCCAGCGGACATTCCTAGTATTGAATGCATTTTATTAACACATTGGTAATGGTGTATCACGTGCGTCTGAGCCTAATGTGGGCCATTATGTTCTTAGTTTGAGAGAGACAGTCCAGGAAATGTTTGAGCAGGCAGGGCACTTAAAATGTGTGAGAGAAAGTGGGGGGGATTTGTGCAGACTGACATAGGCTACTCATAAAACGTAGCATAAAATAATGTAAAAAAAATAAAATAAAAAAATTATAAAAATAAAAATATTAATTATAAAAAATAAAAAAAAAATGCAAGGGAGCAGGCAAAAGGCTGGGATATGGTGGGGATTGGTCAGGTTGACGGGAATGTTTAGTGACATGTGGGAGGGTGGAGGGAGTTATGAGGGAGGCCGTCCTCACACCGATCTTCCTCGTCGTCATCGTCCTCAATGTCCTCCGGTTCAACCAAAGCTACCCCAGCCTTAGCTGCAATTTTGTGCAACATAGCTGTCACACATATCACAGCGCATGACTTGGCCGGCGAAAACTGGAGCCCTCCGCTGGACTTGTGAAGGCATCTAAAGCGCAACTTCTGTTATGTCGGCCTAGGCTTAATCAATTGTGTTTTAATATCTTTAGCATTCATATTATTGCAATCTATTCTTTTTGTAGGCTACTCTGCGGTTGGCCTTGATGGGGAGATATTTTAACCCTTTTTAACCCCATTTTCCTCCGACATTCCTGCGTCTCCCCCTGCGTCATAGCCCGTTTCAGCACCATGTCAGTGGACAGGTACAATCCTACTATCGTCGTAAGTGCAGCGAATGCGTGTTCACGTTAAGAGGAGTTTCGGAAAACGCTCCAAAGAAATTATCGATGGTTCGAAAAATCCATCTTTCGAACCATCTTACGAGTGAAGATACATCGATATCGGGAAACGGGGCCCTGGACTGAGCTTGATGTGTGTTAGTTAGCTTCAGCAGACAGACAAAGAAATTGTTTTCTTGGGACTGTATTTTAAGTGCATCCAGAATTTTAGTGCTCGTTTTTGGATAGGTATGGCCAATAGGTAACGACCTAATTCTGCCCTACATGCATTGTTTGGTGTTTTTGTTTGGACTTTAAATATGGATCGGCAGAATTAAGCATGTAGGGCCTCTATTGGATGCTTATCCCATGTAGTGTAGTCATGTACACTGAGTGGACCCCAGACCTCACTTCCATACAGCGCGATAGGCTGTATTATACTGTTGAATAATTTGCACCAGATTGAGGTAGGTATGTTTATGTTATAAAATTTAGATTTTATTGCTTTTCTCAGTCAGGCTTTTTCTTTGAGTATACTCTCTCTCTCTCTTTCTCTCGCTCTCTCCCTCTATGTCTCTCCCTCTCTCTCCCCCACCCCCTCTTTCTTTCTGTGTGTGTCTCTTTCTCCCTCTCCTTCCTTCTCTCTCTCGGTCTGCCTCTCTCTCCTCTCCTCTCTCTCTCTCTCCTTCCTCTCTCTCTCTCTCTCCTCTCTCTCTCCTCTCTCTCTCTCTCTTTCTTTACTCCACGGAATGGATGGTATGGAAGGAATCCGCTGGCTTTGTGCCGTGGCCATTTTATGCTTGCGTCTGTGTCTGTCTATATTGCTTGTGTGTGTGTGTGTGTGTGTGGGTGTGTGTGTGAGTGTGTTGGTGTGTGTGCGTCTGTTTGTGTGTGAAATTGCAATTCTTTGCTCTGGGTATTGCCACGCAAGGTGAATGGCGAGGGTCCCGACGCACTTGTCCCAGTAAGAGCACTCGCAGAAAGTTCATATGATTGGTGTTTTAATCAGAACAATTCCGGTTTACTCTCTGTTACAGTCCAAAGGATGAGAAATGATAATACATGATATACCTTTACAAGAATACGGGAGTATATGGTCGGAAACTTTTCCGCCTCGCTATCACGCTACCCTCAAACTAAACCCACTATTTATTCAATTAGCCGGTACGCCGGCAAGTCAAGGGGGCGGGGTTACGTGCCACCTGATAAATGACATAAGCAGGTAGGTGTCAAGAAATAAATAACCATTTTCTTTTCCTGGCTTACAAACTGTGGTCATAACTTAAATGAAAACTAAATCAGAAATCAGAAACCATGAAACCACAAACATGGCTCCTACATCCTGGCCCCTAATTGTTAGTGCTCAAGCAAAACAATTACCAATCCAATACTAAATGGAGCCATAATACATAATAACTTAAGTTTCAGTTATGTAAATACATTCGTAATACCTGTCATCAATGGTGTCAATACATACACATTGTTTTTCCTTTCCAATGATCCCACATAAGACCCCAAAGTTCAAAGTTCCTTTGGTCCATAGGGCCTCAAGGTTTCCCAAAGTCCATGGGTGTGTGTGCGTATGCGCGTGTATGCTCAAATGTCCATGGGTGCAACAAGAGCCAAGTGTCAGTGTGCTGCAAGAATGAGGGTCCATGTATGTGTACAGTGAAGAGAGGGAATGCGTGGTGGATGCAACAGTCCATGTGCATGTTGGTGGGTGAGGACACCATGCGTAGGTGTTTGTCAGTGTAGGTGAGTGTGTGCAGGGGCAAGGGGGCGTGATGAGCTTGGCCCAGCATGCAAGGCCTTTAAGCTGGATCAGCTTCCAGGAGCACAAGTTTGCTGATAGGCCTCTGGATGACGCTGGCCTTGGTCTTCACCAAAACACTCCGGACGAGCCCTTTGGGCCCAGGCAGGGTCTTCACCACTCGGCCTAGGGGCCACGAATTTCTTGGCGCCGCCGGGTCCACAATAAGCACCAGGTCATTCTCTTTAAAGTTTTGTTTAAGGTTGGTCCATTTTTGTCTTTGCTGCATCAGCTAAGAACTCGGTTGTCCAACGCTTCCAGAACAGGTTGGCTAGGTACTGTACCTGTCTCCACCGCCTTCTTCCGTACGAGTCATCTCTATCAAAGAGTCCAGGAGGTAGCAAAGGTTTAGAGTTTAACTGTAGAAGGTGATTTGGTGTTAGAGGCTCAAGGTCATTAGGGTCACTGGATACAGTTGTTAGTGGTCTGTCGTTGAGGATGCATTCAACCTCACACAGGGCTGTGTGTAACACTTCGTCATCCAGTGTCTGTTGTCTTAGCACTGACAGTAGTACCTTTTTCACCAACTTGATCAGTCGCTCCCACACGCCTCCAAAGTGTGGTGCAGCAGGGGGGTTGAACAGCCATTTGACATGGTGGGTCAGCAGAGCTTGATGGATCCTTTGATGGTCTAGCTGGTCTGCAGCAGCCTCTAGTTCCTTCTGCGCACACACAAAGTTAGTGCCGCAGTCTGTTCTAATGGTGAGTATTGGGCCTCTCCGACACAGGAACCGCCGGATGGCATTGATGCAGGAGTCGGTGTCCAACATACTCGCCACTTCCAGGTGAATGGCTCTGCTGGCTAAACAGGTGAAGATCACTCCCCATCTTTTCACCCGGGATCGGCCCCTCTTGACCTCAATTGGCCCAAAGTAGTCGATACCTGTATGTGAGAAGGGTGGTCGGTCTGGTGTGACTCGGTCTTCTGGCAGGTCTGCCATCTTTTGAACTCCAACTTTGGACTGTAATTTCCTACAGAAGACACAGGATTTAATGACACATCTTGCAGCAGAATTGGCAGAGGGAAGCCAGAACCTTTGCCTAAGCCTTGACAGCATGTGATTCCTGCCTGCGTGTCCTACTTGTTGGTGTATCTCACGCAGGATCAATTTTGACGCATGTGAGTCCTTGGGGAGGATGATGGGGTGTTTCAGGCTCACCGGCATGGAAGATTTACTTATCCTGCCTCCAACCCTCAGGATTCCATCATCCAAGACCGGATCCAGTGTGGATATGGTGCTGTCTGCTTTGACTGGCATGCCTTTCCTTAAGAGAGTGATCTCAGAATCAAAGTGACACTGCTGTACATAGCAAATGATCGCCCTCTCTGCTTCGTCCAAATCATCCACAGTCAGAATTTGGTGCTCACCTTTCATTTTGGATGTTGAGTTAAGGTCTTTACCTTTCTGACTTCTGAGCAGCAGGAGCTTTCTGAGTTTCAGCAGCCAGGCAACAGCTCTTTGAAGTTTCTTCCATGAGGAGAAGTACTGAATGAGGTAAGTAGTTGCATTAGTGTCAAGCTGTAAACAATTTGCAGTAATGTCCCTCTTCACCTCAGGATCATCGTGGAGTATGTGTCTGGTGTCCTCCGGTGCCTCAGGCCATTCAGATTCCGGCTTTAAAAGGAAGTGAGGGCCGTGGAGCCATCTAGGGGACTTCAAAAGCGGTTCGATGTTCAGTCCGCGGGAAGCATCGTCTGCTGGATTATCCCTAGTGTTGACGTATCTCCATTGATGCACCTGAGAGAGGTTGTGAATCACTGCAATCCTGTTGGCTACATACGTATGGAACCTTTTTGTTTCATTATAGATGTATTTCAGCACTGATGTGCTGTCCGTCCAGAAAGTAGAATTCTCCAGGTCCATGTGAAGTTCCTTCTGGAGCATCCTGTCCACTTTAACGGCAAGTGTTGCAGCAGCGAGTTCGAGTCTGGGAATAGACATCTGCTTCACGGGAGCCACTCTGGCCTTTGCAAGCACAAAAGAGACATGAACATTGCCATTGCAGTTTGTAAGACTGAGGTAACTCACCATTCCGTAGCCGGACTCACTTGCATCACAGAAATGATGCAGTCGAGCAGTCCTGGTTAGGCCAAAGTTCTCAGGTTTTACACACCTCTCCACACGAAATCTGTTCAGCTGCTCCAGTTCTGTGATCCATCTTTGCCAGGGTTTGGAGAAAACTTCTGGAATGGGGTCATCCCATCCACACTTTTCAAGGCAGAGCTTTTGTAGAATCTGTTTGGCTTTGAGGATAAAGGGGGCAAGGAAACCCAATGGATCATATATGGAACTAACAACAGACAGAATGGCTCGTCTAGTTAGGACTCTGTTCTTGCTGGCCACTTTGAAGGTGAAAGTGTCTGTCTGAATGTTCCATTGGATTCCTAGGGCCCTTTCCAGTGGTGGATCGTCCCGGTACAGATCAAGCTGTTTGACCAGTGCGGCTCTGTGGTTTTCAGGTACTGTAGCAAGGACTTCGCAGCTGTTACTCACCCACTTGGTCAAGTTGAATCCTCCAAGGGCGCATGCCTCCCTGAGGTCCATTGTGAGCTGGATTGCCTTTTCAACAGAGGGTACAGACTTGAGAAGATCATCAACATAAAAACTGTTTAAAATAGTGTCAACCGTTTCAGGACTGAATCGGTCAGAATTGTCAAGTGCTGTTTGCTTGAGAGCAAAATTGGCAGTACTAGGTGATGACACGGCACCAAAGAGATGTACTTTCATCCGGTAGACTTCAAAAGGTTGACTCACATCCCCCTGTGGCCACCATAGGAATCTGAGGAAGTCACGGTGTTGTTCTTGAACACAAACTTGATAATACATTGCTTCTATGTCTGCCATTAAAGCAATTCTTTCTTGCCTGAACCTGAGCAGAATGCCCAGAAGGGGGCTGGCCAGGTCAGGACCCTGAAGAAGTTCAGCATTCAGAGATTTTCCTTTGAAGGAAGCAGAACAATCAAACACGACTCGAAGCTTACCCTTCTGCTTATGGTATACGCCGTGATGCGGTATGTACCATACCTTGCCATCATCTCTTTGCTGCTGACATGGTGGCACCTTTTCTGCATAGCCCTTTTTGAGCACATCTTCCATGAATGTCTTGTACTCATTTGCATATGCAGAATCTTTTGCGAATCGTCTGGAGAGACCCATTGCACGTTGTACTGAGACCTCTTTGTTGTCAGGTAAGCACACATCATCACGGAATGGCAAAGGTAGGTGATAATGACCGTTTTTGTGAATGACTGACCTTGTTGTTACGTCCATGAATTTCTTGTCCTCAACAGACATCTCCAATTTCTCCTCATAATCCTTTTCTGGAAAGTCATTGTTATATTGATGAATGAGAAGATCCTTCAGTTCTTGCGTTGAGACACGATTGACTGTGACTGAAGGTGTGCCATCCTTTTCCATAGCAGATGTGTTGAGTGGGCCGCTGACCACCCATCCTAAGAGTGTTTTGACTGCAAATGGTCCATTACCTTGACATAATCACACGCCCGGTTCCATTGCGTTTTTGGCACAATTCATTCCAATCAAAAATCTCAATGTTGGCATCGATCCTTATGCAATGTAACTGCATTGTTAGGTAAGGGCCATCTTTTCAGTCATGTTTGACTAAGTAGTTTGTCTTTAGACACAGGAATTTTTGGCTGATTTAAACTGAGGCAACTCTATGTAACACTTACCATCATGTTGCCTAACCTCCATTCCTGTTGCTCTAGCTCTTTACCAGACGCTCCTTGCCCCCATCGTCCGCAAGAAACCACTTCAGTCTGGCGACCTTTGGTGTTCAGCTGGGCATGATGTTCTCCGTGCAGAAGGTGGCCGACTGCTGGATCCAGGAAGGGGCGTAGGTCCTGGATGGTTTTTGACCCCTTGGATGCCTTCACTTTTCCACGGGCCAATGGCTAAGCCGCACACTCCTGCTGGCCCCCTGTTGCTCTTCTCAGCTGAGAACCAGGGCACTGTTGAGGGGAGGCCTGCCTGGTGGTTTAATCCGGGTCATATCTGCATTCTCCCTGCATTGTCACTGTTGATGTGTAACAAGGGGGGATGGTTACGTTTACAGATTTGACAGAGCATTTTCTTATTGCATTTTTACTGAGGTGTGCCCTTTCTTTAGACATCCAAAGCAGTATCCAGACCTATCTTTAGGTCGTCAACTTTCTGATCATGTGGTTTTGAATTTAACCTTTTTACAGTCTGTTATTTCATGTTTGTCTGCACAGACAGCTACATGAAGACAAACCCACAACTGATGGGTTAGCTTTCTGTGTCTGAACTGGGCTGTAGTGCTACCTGCTCTTCACTGGGGTTACCGTGGTAACAAACGTCCTTTCAAAGGTTTTTGTGTTTGGCATCCTTGCACTTGGTGCTACAACCTTGGCTGGGAGCAGGGTCATTAATGTCTCCGAATATAGGATGTAGCACATGCTAGACTGGGTCTCTAAGAACTCTAACCAGGTGTTGAATCGAATTGCGGATGTTTTTCTTTATGGATCATAGGCTACAGTTCTCCATCGCTCACGGGAGCTTGTAGGGGAACTTAGACACCAGCAGTTTCAAGTTAGAGGTCACATTCAACTCATACCATGTACTCTAGGTCGTGCATAGCATTGTAGCATTCTCTTAAATACAAGGCAAAAAAGACATGAAGAGCCTTTCCATCATCAGTTTTAATTGACTTCCAGTTCAGAGCCTTTTTGCAGGTAGCATTAGCAATTTAATTTCATCTCCAAAATGTTTCTTAACGAGGCTGATCTTGCTTCTGTATATCCTCTACGAGAATCCATATGCATACAGCTACGCACAAGGTCTTTAGCTTGGCCTGCATGTAAACTGTTCTAGAAAATACAGATCCTATCCTGGCAGCTATCTGTCTTGTCTTCTATCAAATATTTAAAAGCATGGATAAAAGACTGAAAAGATAGCGGATCGCCATCAAAGACTGGCACCTCCCTTTTTTGGCAACAGAGATATTTTGCTGCATAATCATTACATCAATGAACTGTTTCTGTGTTTTGTAGCATCTGAAAATCTACATCATGACTGGACTGAACTTGAGGGCTGGAGGAGGAGGCTGAGGGGACAGCAGCTTGTGAGCTAGGCCCGCCCTGAATGTGTCTAACAGCCATTTGCAATGGTGTTTTGGGTACTCGCAGCCAAAAGGAGCGAACTCAATAGCCGACGCATCAGGGAGAGTTGGGTTCAGTAAAATCATGCCTACTTGCTTCTAAATATTCGTTCATGTGCATCGCCGCTGTCACTCAGCTTAATTCTTGCATCAGCCTCTGCTATCATAACTTGAACTTCCATCTGTTCCTTTTTGGATTTTAGAACCGTTTCTTCAAGCATAAGCGCATGTAATGCAGGTAAAGCATTGGCGCGCTAGCCTCAAAGCGCAGCCTTCTCCGCTGCCGCTATTTTAGCTGAGGAGGTGGAGGTCCTAGAACGCCGAGATGTAGCTCCAGTGACGTTAGATACACTATCCATAGGATCCACAATAGTTCAAGATCATATATTGTTGAATTTTCCATGCGTCCCACCTCATCAAAAAAGTTATTAAAGTTCGTATTCTCGGTTCATACCAATCAGCGTTATCCGTTGCTTTTCTCCCTCCTACACCAAGCAGATTTGTACTGACTGATGCACAGATTCCAAAATCATCGATGCAGCTCGACAACGTCTTGCAAGTTCGTCAATTTTATCAACATCTACCGGTTTCAAACAGAGCTTTGATTTCGTTACTCTTGTCGTGTACACACTCCTATTTCCCACTGCGTGTCGCAATGAGAGATTTCACAGCTGTGCGGCCAGTCTTCCGCGGTCTGGGGAGCAGAGTCAGACATCGCTAAGATGTTTACACTTCAGTTCAATAAAGTCCATCAAACTTATAAATTGTTTCGAGCTTTTAAGCAAGCAGTTCATACTCCACGGTTCATTAACACTTACGCGAACGTCCTTTCATTTGGGCTTTGATTCATTCAATGAAGTCGCTGCCGTATCCACGTTGCGTCCTTGTCATTCCTTCAATGATCCGTTTTAACGCGCCGTTCCTATGGACAATGAGCATCCACAATCCGCGATATAATCCACAAAGTGTAGTCCTTTGAAGCTCGTCAGTCTTCGGTAGTTTCCGACGATGAAATTGCAATTCTTTGCTCTGGGTATTGCCACGCAAGGTGAATGGCGAGGGTCCCGACGCACTTGTCCAGTAAGAGCACTCGCAGAAAGTTCATATGATTGGTGTTTATAATCAGAACAATTCCGGTTTACTCTCTGTTACAGTCAAGGATGAGAAATGATAATACATGATATACCTTTGACAAGAATACGGGAGTATATGGTCGGAAACTTTCCGCCTCGCTATCACGCTACCCTCAAACTAACCCACTATTTATTCAATTAGCCGGTACGGCCGGCAAGTCAAGGGGGCGGGTTTACGTGCCACCTGAGAAATGACATAAGCAGGTAGGTGTCAAGAAATAAATAACCATTTTCTTTCCTGGCTTACAAACCTGTGGTCATAACTTAAATGAAAACTAATCAGAATCAGAAACCATGAAACCACAAACATGGCTCCTACAGTGTGTCTGTGTTGTGCGTCTGTGTGTGTGTTAATTGTTGGGGCAGTCTGCTATCCAAGCTAATTGGTCTTAACGAGTTAAACAAGGTGAACGGGGCTCAGGTGGTCGGCCTGAGCTCACCCACTAACACACACACACACACACACACACACACACACACACACACACACACACACACACACACACACACATACACACACATACAAGCAGATGGACACGGACATTCACAGATGGAGACAGAAGTCAACACGTTGCACACATATTGAGACTCAAGGCATTTTTGCACTGCCAAGCCGCTTCGGTCCGCGGCTGGCACGCCAGGCAATTTCACTGTCTCGCCTGTGTAAAACCGAGGGTAAAATCCCCCGTCCCGCCATTCATAAATTGCGCCGCACGTTTTCTTTGGCGACAAATTCCGCCTTAAACTTGTCTTTGCAATGACTTTGTATGGAGTCGCCACCCCCTATTTTTTGGTGTGAACGCAGCATAATGGTTTAAATGAGGGTAGGTATTGACCCGGTGGCCATGAGGCTCGGTGTTATCAGGCCTGAAGCTGGTGGTTCCAATGCTGTTCCTCTTATGTAACAGCCTGCTGTGGACCACTATTGACTGGCCCTGCAGCGGCTCAGTGGGACTCTCTGTTTGTGAGGTGTGGTGGGT
>NC_079434.1:933554-963554 GCF_026213295.1 Gadus chalcogrammus | reverse complement strand
GTGAACGTCGGGGTTCAGAAACTGAGTCTCAAACGTTCCACACATTAACTCAGGAGGCCGGACATGTCAGGTTAAAACTATTAAATCAGATTTTGTGTAATTATAATACTCCATATTACTGTTGTATATTTGACTCTGTTACACATATAACTGCTGTATAATTGACTCTGTTACATGGACAGGGTGTGTGGGTCTGCTCAGAGGTCCTGAAGGGAGATCAGCTAGTAGCCAGATGGTTTAGCTTCACAGCCAGCTGTCATTCATATTCTTAAGAGGGATTCGATCTCTAACAGAGGCGAAACTCGGTTCTTACTGGCATCCAGCAAACAGGAAAGAGAAACGACAAGGAATGACAAATTCTGTTTCTGTAAAGTTAGATTTTCTCAAAACATAATTTAAACTATTTCATTCCACCAACATTGTTCTTGCAAAACAGTGCTTTGCCTAAAGGTATGAGCAGGCATAAATATACATATTTTTGAAGGTTAACATCTCAGAAATCGCCCAATACTCCAAGGAACGAAATGTAACACAAAACCAACAACGAGCATACAATGGATGAAAGAAAAAAATTATTCCTTGCACATTTTGTGGTGGAGTTAAGTGACGCAGACTCTGCGATACATCTGCCAAAGTCATTTCATAATCTTCTGTGGTGTGGCCTTCGACCTCTTTACTTTAGAGCATGCGTTATGCCATAGACGGAGACACAACCTTGCATGAAGGACAGCCCTATATATGGGATGAGAGAGGTGTGGCTGACGAATGGCAGAGAGAGGGAGGGCCAAAGGTCACAGCGACACCTCTCTGATGTGTCCATGTAAGTGAAGTGATGACAGATTGACAGGATTGGGTCATGGAAACATCCAGAAGTTTCTCTGAACTTCAGGTCCTCCTCGTGGCGGTCTGTGTCTTCTCCTTGTTACTCTACTTTGGGTTGAAAATAATTCACAGACTTGAAGGTTTAGTTAGCTGCTCCCCCAACGCACTGAGCCCCCTGTTCCCCAACGCACTGGCCCCCCCAAGGCACTGAGAACCCAAGGCACTGAGCCCCCTGTTCCCCAACGCATTGGGCCCCCCAACGCACTGAGACCCCAACGCACTGAGCCCCCAAACGCACTGAGCCCCCCAACGCACTGAGCCTCCAAACGCACTGAGACCCCAACGCACTGAGACCCCAAACACACTGAGACCCTAACCCACTGAGCCCCCTAACCCACTGAGCCCCCCAACGCACTGAGCCCCCAAACCCACTGAGCCCCCAACGCACTGAGCCCCCAAACCCACTGAGCCCCCCAACGCACTGAGCCCCCAAACCCACTGAGCCCCCCAACGCAATGAGCCCCCCCAACGCACTGAGCTCCACAACGCACTGAGCTCCCCGCCCCACAATGCACTGCCTACAGCTCTACAACGCACTGCCTAGCCCGCCTCTATCACCACACCGAGCGCTTTGTGTGTGCCCCTCACTGCGTGTGAGTGTGTGTTTGTATGTATTTCTTTGTGCGTCTGTGTATGTGTGTGTGTGTGTGTGTTTGCATCACTTTGAGTGTGTGTGCTTGTCTCCTAATATCTCATCTTTAGTAAATGTGTGACGCAACCTCATGTGATTCATGCTGGGAATGCCTTGTTCTGTTGTGTGATTTTGCGCTTAAAAACGGAATGCCATTTTGTACAAAATATTCCCTGTGTGTGTTTGTGTGTCTGTGTCTGTGTGTGTGTGTGTGTGTGTGTGTGTGTGCCTGTGTGTGTGTGTGTGTGTGTGTGTGTGTGTGTGTGTGTGTGTGTGTGTGTGTGTGTGTGTGTGTGTGTGTGTGTGTGTGTGTGTGACCTTAGTGGCTGAGGACACAAACCAGTGTGACAGGAGACGGGGGAGAGGAGCAGTAGGTCAGGAGTATTGGAAGAGTAGGGGAGGAATAGGAGAGGAAATGGGGGGGGACTAGGGAGGAGTAGAGGAGAAGTAGGGAGGAGAGAGACAATGAGAAAGAGGAACATACAGGAGGGCTGAGGAGATGAACAAATGATACATTGGGAAGGAGGAAGAAGGAGAGGGAATGGCCTCCCTGTCTCCCCAGATTCCTAGACTATCTCTTTCAGTATTTCTCTTCCCTGCAGCAGGTTTCACATGTCCCCCTCTTTGTATGTAAACTGAAGTGACATTTCTGTGTCACCATGTGTGTGTGTGTGTGTGTGTGTGTGTGTGTGTGTGTGTGTGTGTGTGTGTGTGTGTGTGTGTGTGTGTGTGTGTGTGTGTGTGTGTGGGGGGGGGGGGGGGGTATTTGTTTGTGTGGACACACCTGTGCTGAGCCAGATCCTCCTCATCTCACCTCTTTAATCATACACCTGTTCTCCAACTCTGCCCCCCCCCTGCCTCTCTCTCTCTCTCTCTCTCTCTCTCTCTCTCTCTCTCTCTCTCTCTCTCTCTCTCTCTCTCTCTCTCTCTCTCTCTCTCTCTCTCTCTCTTCTCTCTCTCTCTCTCTCTACGTACTCTCTCTTACTCCCTCTATTTATTTAGTCCTCTGTACTAGAGATGCGCGTATGGGCTATTATTTCATCCGCAACCGCATCACAAACGCATCATCTGTCCGCCATCCATCCGAACCAATGTTTTTTGACCAATTTTCCAAACAGCAGCCGCCCGCCACCCGCCGGTTGTATTTAGCCCACTATTTAGGCTGATGCCTAAATAGTTTTTTTGCAAAAAAAACAAGTCCACCGCACAACAGTGCAACATGCATGTTATTTTTTTTTATTATATATAACAACCCTGATGGATAATTTAAAATATGACTAATATCGAAACAAATAACCCAGGCAGCCTAATCTACGAGCCATTTGCTTAGTGGCCTATAAGGAAGGCAATGCAATGAGACGCGACATGGGATGGATCGTCACTTAAATTAAACCTTTTGTTTCCTTTCGGGAGTGTGTGTGAGTGTGTGTGTGTGTGTGTGTGTGTGTGTGTGTGTGTGTGTGTGTGTGTGTGTGTGTGTGTGTGTGTGTGTGTGTGTGTGTGTGTGTGTTTGTATATGTAACAACATATAGATATTTCTTATTTCATTGGTTGAACCACCACCCGCCCGAATTAAGTTAAAATATTATTTTTTGTCACGCCATCTGCCCGATCCAACCACGCATCTCCTTCTTCTGTCCTTCTCTCTGTTTCCGTCTCTGTCATTCTCTCTTTCCTGCTCCAAGTTCCTATTCTTTTCTCTCTACTAGCTTAAGCAAACAATATTTTCCATACGACCTCGCGGATGACCTGGAATTCCCCATGACCCAATTCAGCTCCATTTCGATTTGAAACTTGTCATCAATCCAGTGTGAGGACATGTGAGAATATAAACAGTAGTATCTGAAGCTATTTACTGTTTTGCCAATCGTCTAAACATGTTTCCTGAAACTATTGCTCAATTTCACAAAACTCTAATCACAAAACTGAAAAGAGTTAACCATTTTGTCAAAACTCCACCAATCTCTTGCAGAATGAAACACTGCACTCAAAGCCATTTGTTCTCTTCTCAAAGCATATATTCTTTCCACCAAAACGATAAACACAGATATCATATGAATATCCCGAGCATCAAATACAGTTTTTATTTTGTGTAAACACAAAGAAATGTAACTATGCACACAATTCTGAAAACCTGATGCTCATGCATCAACAACAAGACTCCAGACTGCTAAACTGTAAGCACAATTCCATTGTTTTCACTCATATAGAAATTCTAAATCACATTTTTGCAAAACTCTATGCACAAATCGCAAACTTAGTTCACCAGGTGTGGCCTTCAAAATGCCACACCTAATTACCAATTGGTCACTCTCACTTCTCACCTGGTCAAACTCAAATGGCAAAACACTTTAATCATGTATCATAGGCCTCAGGTGAGCTCTACAGTATTGTAGATGGTCCTCTGGCCTGATCAGGATTAGAGGCAGGATGCACACTGATTTATATGTAGATCTGTGTGTTTGGAATTCCGGACCAAGTCAATCACAATTTTCTCAACTGGGTAGAACAAAGACTGGAGTCATTGGAACTTATAACAATTATTGTCATATATTTGGGTAATAACGGTACAATAACATACAAACAATCACACAACAAACATACAAACATAGAATACAATCATCCAAGATCTAACAAACAATCAGGACTCAGATGGCAGTCCCCCCTGCGTCTCTCTGCAAGGAGGAGTCCCCTGCAGGGGAAATCAGCCTGCATCCCTCAAGAGGGCTGCAAGGAGAAGTCCCCTGCATGGGAAATCAGCCTGCATCCCTCAAGAGGGCTGCAAGGAGAAGGCCCCTGCATGGGAAATCAATCTGTGTCTATAAGTGCTCCGCAAGCTGAAGTCCGAGAGGGGACATCAACCCACACTGGAGATCAGTCGCGTCGCTCCAAGAGCTCCGCAGGCCGAGTCCAATGCATTGGCTAAAACTACGAGTTCTTATACATTTTCTGTCAGGATAGTGAAAGCTGCTCTGTCCCCTAATAAAACGAAAGCATTTGTTAACAAGATGGTTATCTATCGATTTATCCTCCTCAGGGTGTGATAAAAAGGGGTTTAGGGCCGTGCCCTATCAGTTTGAACCCTGGCCTGTCCCTTCTTCGTTTGTTGGCACATTCCAACAAACACAGAGACACTAAGGGTCCTATCTTTCATCCGGCGCATTTGAATTTCTACACTGACACATGTGACGTTGCTAGTTTGCAACTGGCGTAAAGCGTTCTTTTCCCTCCACCGCCACTCGTCTGTAAATTAGGGAGGTGCTATTTTGCAGTTTCAGAAAACAATTGCGCCACAAACCACGAAATACCTGGTTTAAAGTCAGTGGCACGTTGTTCAGATGCTATTTTAAGGGCGCATGCATAATGTTGCATACACTTCTCTCATCTACCTAGCCACACATTCTTGGTAAATTAATCGGGAAAGAACAGCTGATACAGCGGTAATAAGTTGTACTTTTGAATCAATGCATCTGCAAACACCGTACAGCAAACACATATTTTCACAGACATTGTGTACTAGCCCATAACTTTTAGGATTGATGAGTATTTGATCGTGAGAAAACATTGTTTTACCGAGAGTGAGTTTTAAAAAGAATGAATGATTGCAGGCGTGCGTGTGTGTATGTGTAAAATAATGAATGAATACGGGCACGTGTGTGTGCGTCCATCTGTTTAAACACACACAATCTAAACACGTAACGCATAAGCATAATACAGTCCATGGCAATGTATATATTAACGGGGGGACAAATGCATATTAGGAACACAAGTCGATAACGATAATGCATTCAATGCTGGAAAGAAACGATGTTTGTTAATGTATTGCGTATATAATTAAATAGAACCACAGTTACCGCATATCATAGATGTGTTAAGTTTTCTTTGCCAACATTTATTTGAGTACTCAGTATTTCTGAAGTTGTGGAAGAAAACGCTATTCCATGTGTGAATTAGGCCATATTATTTGGCCATAAACTGAGCCATTTGAAGTTTGAAATTCATGTGGTCATGTATCTGTCTCATCGGAGACTTCAAACGTGCTGTCAAAATATCAACATGTCAGATTCAAATGCGCTCATGGCTTGTATTTGTGCACTGATTATATAATTTCATCCCCCGAAAAACAGTCTAAACATTTTCTTACTGTAGTGTTTTTTGTTTTAATTCAATGCAATTAATGTGATTTTTGCCAAAATAGTTGACATTTGTGTATTCTCTGAACTCAATGTTGCAGTATCATCAGTGCAGTATGGCCCTGGGAAACTAGATTTTGTGTTTATTTTAATTGATCACACCAGTGTTTAATTTATGCTCTTTAAGAGATATTCATATGATAGCTATGTTTGTCGTTTTGGGAGAAAGAATCAGTTTGAGAAGGGAGACCGTGGTTTTAAGTGCAGTGTTTTCATTTTGGAAGAGATTTGTGGAGTTTGACACAATTGTTAAAGGGGTCCTATTATGCTTTTCCGTTTTTTCCTTCTCCTATTGCGCTTTACATATGTTTTGGGGTATATAAATGGTTGGCAAAGTTACAATACCATAAAATTCCCACAAGGGGGAGTAAATGACTACCGCAAATCACTGTTACCGAGCTGCCTAGAAACGGCTCGTTGGGATTCTCTCCGCGGCTTTCTTTTACTTCCGGTACATGATGACGTAAGCATGTACTTTTGCGCATAGACATCTTATAGATAGACGGAGCATTGGCTGCTGGGACGCGAGAAATACGGCCGCCATCTTGGAGTGGTCAACCGGGAGCAGCAACAGCAGCAGAAACAGGATGCCGGGCTGTTGTTCAGCGTATTCCTGGTCAAATCGGCGGACCATCCACAATAGGAATCGGGGGATTACTTTTCACAAGCAAGATTTAACATTACCGTACTATTGGTATAATTGGTATTGAATAATAAAACACGCCAAACCATGTGGCCTTTATCATAGCTACACGTATGACAAAAAAACGCATGAAAATCAGTGGTATTCAGTGAGGTATGATTAATTAAATGCGCTGACAGTTCATTGCTCCAGCCAAACGGATTACACTGAGTGGAGCGGATGACCACTCCAAGATGGCGGCCCCGCGTCTCGTCAGCGCCAGTAGGCGGTAGCATTCGATGCTCCGTCTATCTATAAGATGTCTATGCGCATAGACATCTTATAGATAGATGGAGCATTGGCTGCTGGGACGCGAGAAATACGGCCGCCATCTTGGAGTGGTCAACCGGGAGCAGCAACAGCAGCAGAAACAGGATGCCGGGCTGTTGTTCAGCGTATTCCTGCTCAAATCGGCAGACCATCCACAATCGGAATCGGGGGATTACTTTTCACAAGCAAGATTTAACATTACCGTACTATTGGTATAATTGGTATTGAATAATAAAACACGCCAAACCATGTGGCCTTTATCATAGCTACACGTATGACAAAAAACCGCATGAAAATCAGTGGTATTCAGTGAGGTAAATGCGCTGACAGTTCATTACTCCAGCCAAACGGATTACACTGAGTGGAGCGGATGACCACTCCAAGATGGCGGCCCGCGTCTCGTCAGCGCCAGTAGGCGGTAGCATTCGATGCTCCGTCTATCATATAAGATGTCTATGCTTTTGCGGAGTCAATGGGAGAGCGTCATAAACTTTTGCTGCGTTCCTTGACACGCTGGGGTCGGGGGGGAATGGATCAGATTGCAAAACAGAGTTTGAGTCGAGAAGTAAATGGACAGAAAGACATAATACTATTTATATATTATATATAAATTATATATATAAATTATACATATATATATATATATATATATATATATATAATTGGTAAGGTGAGTTATAATATATAATTGGGGAGTTATAATATATGTGTGAGTTATAATATATTATTGGTAAGGTAGCACCGAAGCCATAGTAGACAGAGTGACAGATTGCCTGAATTGACGTCCGCACCAAGATTCTAAATGCCACAAAAATAACAGGCACCCGCTCAGTCGTGCGCATTATGGGAGTTATTGTTTGATTAGCGGTAACTCCAAGACTAGCAGCAAATTGTCGTACCGTCTGGGAATTTGGACAGACACCCACATAAAACGTATGCTGGAAAACACCCAACACCCGTGTCCACCTAGATGTGTGCTGGATAGATCAGTCTACCAGCCTACCCAGTAGACTGTAGCAAACGTTACTCATCTATCCGTCACACATCTAGGTGGACACGCCCACCTGTGATGTCATAAGGGACAGATTTCCAAAACGGCTTGTAACGGCCAATCAACCCACACCTGGTGGCATGTCATGGGACCTTTAAAGAGGACCTATTATACTACTTTTCTGGTCTTCATTTCTTATTAATGACTCCTATAGGACAACCTGACAAGAATCACAGCACAAAAAACTATGTAGATATTCGGGAAACTCTTCCTCTGGCGCTTTCAGCATTCTCTATCAACGCTCGGTTTTGTCCTTCTCCGCCCCCTCGCCCCCCTCCTGCCAACCCAACTCTGTTGTGATTGGTTACCTTCCTTGAAGCGCGCACGGGCAAATTTGACCAGGCATATGGGGACGTGGCAGGAGTGCCTATACGTAGGTGATTTCCCGGAAATGTGAACAAGTGAATTGCAAACGTTGTCCCGAGTGTTTAGCGATCTGCACAGCCCCCCCAGACTGTCAGAAGGGAATACGTCGAAATGCATGTACGTCGTTATTTGACACTTTAGTATGGTAAAACATGACTATCAATCATTATAACAACGTTTATAGGTCATAAAAGTCGAAAAAGCATAATAGGTCCCCTTTAGCGATAATGCATAACGTTATTTTCTCAACTGTTTTTTTCTTACTGTTGAGTAGGGAAGCAATTTCAAACTTGGTGTAAATGAGTAATTTAATGTGTAATAAATCAACATATTAGTAAGTAACACCATATAGTGTTAAAAACACACTTTTATGTGTAATAAATCAACACTCCTAATGTTAGTGAGAAACACCATAGAGTGTTAAAAACACACTTTAAAGTGTAATAAATCAAAACTCCTAGTTTGAGTGAGAAACACCATATAGTGTTAAAACAGACATTAATGTGTAATAAGTCAACACTCCCAGTGTTGGTGAGTAACACCATATAGTGTTAAAATACACTTTAAAGTGTTTAAAGTGTTATATATTTAATAATATTAAAGAGTTAAAATATTAACACTTTCAAAAGTGTAACTTTAACTCCAACTCGGTGATGATTACATAAACACCAAGAAAGTGTTAAATCTGACACTAAAATAGTTAAATTAACATTGGATTTTGCTGTGTATAAATATTGCATTGACACAATCAGAATACGAACAATGCATATTTGTTTATCCAATCAGCTCCAATGGGCTAAACTCACAGCCCAGCTTCCCAGAGTCATACTGCACTGTTGATACTGCAACATTGTTAGAGTTATGAGAATACACAAATGTTACCTATTTTGGCAAAACTCACAGTAATTGCACTGAAAAACACAACAGTAAGAACATTTTTAGATTGTCTTTCGGGGGATGTAATGATGAAATCAGTGAACATGTACCAAAAGGTAACAAAGCAAATATGTATTTTTAACTGTAATACAGTAAAGTATTCAGCTGAACTGACTGCAAAAGTTTATTCGTAGGCCCAAAAAAAGCAAATATAAGAATATAAAATGCGGGGAAACATATCTACATGTATATCAGTCTGCATTTGGTAATTAGGTGTGTCGTTTTGAAGGCCAGTTTTTTCCAGGTGAACCATGCCTGCTAAATTATGTGATTTGTGCTTAGAGTTTTAAAAAATGAAATTTGGAATTTCTATATGAGTGAAAACAATGAAATTGTGCTTAGAGTTTAGCAGTCTGGCTTGTTGTGATACACAAGCTTCAAGTTTTCAGAATTGTGTGCATAATTCCATTTTTTTGTGTGCATACAATGGAGAAAAACTGTAAGAAGTCTCCCAAATCAGGCTTCAGATTCTCATGGTTTGTGTATTTTCGTAGAATATCTCTGTAATGAAACAGTAGACAATGTGTAACTTTGAGTTTAACTTTCCGTACCAAGCTGTCTCCCCTCAGAAGGTCTGCTATAACATAGCACTGCTGGACCCCAGAAGGTCTGCTATAGCTGGACTGAGCCCAGAAGGTCTGCTATAACAGGACTGACCCCAGAAGGTCTGCTATAACAGGACTGACCCCAGAAGGTCTGCTATAACAGGACTGACCCCAGAAGGTCTGCTATAACAGGACTGACCCCAGAAGGTCTTCTATAACAGGACTGACCCCAGAAGATCTGCTATAACAGGACTGACCCCAGAAGGTCTGCTATAACAGGACTGACCCCAGAAGGTCTGCTATAACAGGACTGACCCCAGAAGGTCTGCTATAACAGGACTGACCCCAGAAGGTCTGCTTTAACAGGACTGACCCCAGAAGGTCTGCTATAACATAGGACTGCTGGACCCCAGATGGTCTGCTATAACAGGACTGACCCCAGAAGGTCTGCTATAACATAGGACTGCTGGACCTCAGATGGTCTGCTATAACATAAGACTGCTGGACCCCAGAATATCTGTTATAACACAGAGACCCCAGAGACACCTGATGTGACAGGGGGCGGGACCATCTCTACTCCCAAAACCCCTCTCTCTTCAGCACCTTAAAGTTCACCACAAGAGAGATAGGGATACTCAGAGATAAGAGAAAATAGTTTGATTAAACCAGCCCTATCCTGACCATAACCTCATTCTCTCATATGGTATATCAAGATTTACATTTAGATTATATTATTATCTTTTTCTATTACAGAACACAAAACAGCTAATGAGTCCAACCTCGACGACCAAAGCATTTTCTTTCCTTCATTTTTTCCATTAGTTTCAACGTTTGAGTGTGTCCAGATCACTAAAGCAACCTTTGACCTAAGCTTGACCTTTAGAGCCCAGCTGAGAGCTAGCGAGTGGTGATACATCACCTAAAAGCCACCTCTAGCCCTCACAACCTCTGTGTGTGTGTGTGTGTGTGTGTGTGTGTGTGTGTGTGTGTGTGTGTGTGTGTGTGTGTGTGTGTGTGTGTGTGTGTGTGTGTGTGTGTGTGTGTGTGTGTGTGTTGATTATATGTAGCCTCAGTTCCCAGTCATCTCATTCTATTGGCTGTCATATCCCTGGAATCCTTCTAAGCGGTAAGCACTGATGATCCATGTTCTTTAATGAGTGTTTGGTCATGGGAAGCATTCTGTATTATCCGGAAGATTCAATGATTATCAAGTAACATTTTTTACGTTCTAAAACTTAACAAAACAATGAAAAAATATCATCTTGATCCTTTCAGAAGACATTTTGTTGCTTTAGCATTTTGCTAAAGTTAAATTGCACTTAACTTTATTGCACATTCCCAGCCTCAGCTGGTGACCTGCTTATGTCCTGGGCTAGCGTTAGCATGTCCACAGCGGAGTAACAAACGACCGGGCGCTACGTCAGACGCCACATGCTGGGACACTGTGTTCGGGCCGCAGGTCCGCTGTCTCAGCAACGTTGTCCCGTTACAAATTGCAAAATAATAGAAGTGAAGAGCGCACGTGGAATGTGTGTCAGCCGGGCCTGACCCACATAAGCAGATGAATCATGGAGTTGGCCAGGGGTGCTGTGGTATTTGAAGTTGGTTAGTCAGCAGACTGGTTAATTTGTAAAAACAATCCCCCTCTCACCAACCACACCTATCACCCCACCGAGCCCTCCTCTCTAGTTCATTGAACATGCGTAGTGTTTTGTGCTGAGGAGGCTTAGGGATATTTAAGCGGCCCACCTGAGCAGTGGCAGGTACACAAACACTACGTCAGTACACACACACACAAACCGCATGCTGTCCATAGGGCAAGGTGGAGTCCAGGTGATTTTCTCTGAGCAGTTTTCCACCGACGCCTTTGGATTTTGATGACACAACCTAAAGTTTCTTAAAGGTATAACAGAGGCTGAATCCGAATGCTTAGTACATACTATTTCTGTTCAGAGTCTACTACTACAGCTATGCGTAGAACGCCTCCGAACGCTTCCGAACACCGGATGTTTGGAGATTACGTATCTCCCCTCAGATGCCGGCAAAATTACCTTGATAAGTTACCTGTTTTCCGTCTTGTCATCGTTGCTATTAAATTAAAAATGTTATTAAATCAAAGAAACATTCAATACTTGTACTTACATTTCGATATTTCGAAATTTGCGGGAGCCGTTGTTGGTGGTGTCGGGTCAGCCATCTCTATTTCATTCGTTACCAGACTCCGGTTGCATTGTGGGATAGCGTAGTGAACTCCGTTGTATACTGTGGTGGTAGTACGCATTCGGAAACGTTTTCCGTACTACACAATGCGTACTGAGCATTTGAACGCGCTATATTTGTGGCGTACTACAAAATGCATACTATATAGCAGTCAAGTATGAGTATTCGGATTCAGCCAGAGTGTTTGTATACATTTTGCGAAGCATGGTTCATATCTGGTTTCAGACCCTGTAAAACGTCCACCCGTCTAATAGTGTATGCACAGATTTTCTATACCTTGCCTGCCCCTCCCCCACCTCTGATGCTAATATTTTGTATTATTATTATTATTTATATTTATTTATTTATTTTTAATTATTTTTATTATTATTATAATTATGTATTATTATATTGTATATTATTTTGTTGCCATGGCGGCGGCGCACATAGTTGCAGCGGCCCGGAGCTCCCCAAACTGGCATGTTTTTTTTTGTAATTTTTGGTAGCACTTAATATTATTTCACACAGCTTTTCACACTGCTTTCAAACCCAACAATGAAGTACAGCCGGAATTAAAGCTCAACAACGCTCCATTTCGCCAACTCCCAGCTGACTTCACCATCCAGCACTCCTGAGGCTGAGACGCTTTGCGAGGCTGCAGATCCGACTGGAACACCTCGAGTACTGCTGCAGCTTAATCTTCACGGAAACCTGGCTGGATAACAAGACCCCGGACTCGGCTATTGAGCTAGATGGCCGCACTGCCTATCGAGCAGACAGAACAGCTGACATGGCTTTGTTGCCATGGCGGCGTCGCACATAGTTGCAACGACCCAGAGCTCCCAAAATCGGGCATGTTTTTGTAATTTTTGGTAGCACTTAATATTATTCCACACAGTTTTTCACACTGCTTTCAAACCCCGACAATGAAGTACAGCCGAAATGTACTTTTAAAGTTCAACCGCGCTCCATTTCGCCAACTCCCAGCGGACTTCACCATCCCAGCCGAGATCACCAGATCACCATCCATCACTCCTGAGGCTGAGAAGCGGAGGAGGAGACGCTGTGCGCGGCTGCAGAAGAGGGGAAAACGCGGATGTACGTGGGCTAGGCTCAAAGCGTACCCATTCAAACCCCCGCTTCCTACCATCTTTCTCTCAAATGTCTGTTCGATCCGCAACAATGTGGATGTGATCCGACTTGAACTAGCTTCACAAAAACACATCGAGAACTGCTGCAGCTTAATCTTTACGGAAACCTGGCAGGATAGAACAGCTGACTCGGGTAAGAAGCTAGGAGGAGGTCTGTGTATCTATACCAATGACTCGTGGTGTACCAATGTCACAGTTGTTGCTCCAATAGAGACCGTTTTAATTACCAAGAGAATTCTCTTCTGTTTACATCTGTGCTGTTTACATTCCACCCGACGCCATAGCTAAGTTGGCACTAGTTAGGCTACAGGACATTGTAAACAAAAGCCTGCTGGTACATCCCGACAGTATCTTTATTGCGGCGGGGGATTTTAATCATGCTGACTTAAAGTCTGTACTTCATTCTTTCCACCGTAATGTAAAATGCGCTACCAGAGGGAGCAACACACTTGATCAGGTTTAGACCAACATAGCCCATGCATACAGAACCCAGGCGTACCCCCACCTAGGTCTCTCTGATCATGTTTCGCTCCTCCTGCACCCCTGGCACACACCCAAAATCAGAGCCAGTAGGCCCGAAGTCAGGTCTGTCAGGATTTGGCCTGAGGACGCCATCCCTAGGCTCCAGGACTGCTTCAGCTCCACAGACTGGGACATTTTCAGTGGACTGGGTGTGTTGACACGTAGGTCTCTGAATAATTATCTTGTCTCAGTCCTTGACCACATAATTTTTTGTGTGGATATTGTTACATCCTGGAAACAATTCCGTGTCTTCCCAAACGTTAAACCCTGAATGACACCTAAAGTAAAATCCTTACTACGAGCCAGGAATGCAGCGTACAGAACCGGTGACACCAATGCATACTTCACGGCAAGATCCGACCTGAAGAAAGGCATCAGTTCTGCCAAGCAAACATTCATGACCCGCATTGAAGCTCAGTTCAACAGCGCCTCATGCCCCCGGCAGGTGTGGGAGGGCGTTAGGGCAATAACGGACTACAAGGGAAGAACATCCCCCCCTGTCAACAGCAGCGCCCCCCTAGCGGAGGAGTTAAACATCTTTTACGCACGTTTTGACAGGAACAACAAGGACCCGGTGTCGCCCCCTCTCCCCTCTGACGGCTCCACCCTAGTCCTGAGCACTCATGAGGTCAGACTCATCCTACGCAACATCAACATCAGGAAGGCAGCAGGCCCAGATGGAGTCCAGGGACGGGTGCTCAAGGACTGTGCGGCTGAACTAGCTCCAGTTCTCACCACCATCTTTAACCTGTCTCTGGCCTCATCCTGGGTCCCAGGATGTCTCAAGGCAGCAAGAATAGTCCCGGTTCCCAAGAAACCAAATGTTGCAGGTCTGAACAACTACAGGCCTGTGGCGCTCACCCCTATCGTCGCAAAATGCTTTGAGAAACTAGTCATGAAACACATTAAAGCCTCCATACCGCCATCATTAGATCAGAATCAGTTTGCTTACCGAAGAACAGGTCAACAGAGGATGCCATTGCCATTGTGTTACACACTCTACTGGAACATCTTGAGCACAGTAACACATATGGGCGACTCCTTTTTGTTGACTTTAGTTCAGCTTTCAACACTATCCTGCCTAACAAGCTACACAGCAAACTACACAAACTTGGCCTGAACAACACTTAATGCAAGTGGATTTTGGACTATCTAACACACCGCACACAACATGTCAGGATTGGCAAGCATGTCTCCCCCACCCTGCCCATGAACACCGGGGCCCCCCAGGGTTGCGTGCTCAGCCCACTTCTCTACACACTTTTCACTCACGACTGCTGCTCCTCTTCTCCATCTAACCTCATAGTGAAATTTGCTGACGACACAACAGTACTTGGCCTCATCACAGGAAATGATGAGACCTCATACAGGAGGGAGGCCGAGAGACTGGTAGAGTGGTGCGGTGATGACAACCTGGTTCTCAACACCACCAAGACCAAGGAAATGATCATCGATTTCCGCAGGGCCAGACACCTCAGCCACTCTCCACTCCTAATCGGAGGGGAGGAGGTAGAGAGGGTGTCCAACTTCAAGTTTCTGGGCGTGACTGTGGCCGACGATCTGTCCTGGAGGACCAACATCACCTCTGCCGTGGGTAAGGCACAACAACGCCTCTTCTACCTTCGGAAACTAAAAAGGGCTAAACTTCCACAGGGACTGATGGTCAACTTCTATCACTGCGCAGTAGAGAGTATACTCACCTACGGACTACTGGTGTGGTTCTCCAGCTGCACCAGGGCCGAAAAGGAGGCCCTCCACAGAGTGGTCAAGGCTGCGGGGAGGATCATTGGGAAGAGCCTACCAGAGATCTCCACAGTCTTCACCTCCCGCTGCCTACGCCGGGTGAACAACATCCTAAAGGACCAGGTCCACCCAGCGCACCATCTCTTCCAGCGACTGCCCTCTGGACGGAGATACCGTTCCATCCCCACCCCTAAGCCCTCGGTCATATAACTCCCACTATAACTCCCACTCAATAACTGTGAACTGGACTGCATTGCTGCACTGTACACTATTTTCCATCTATTGCAGGACTGCAGCCCCCCCCCCCCCCCCCCCCCTCTCACTCTCACACATCACAACTATGGACTGGACTTGCTGCATTCTCATTCATGTTATTATTGTTATTTATTTATTTATTTATTTATTTATTTATTTATTTATTTATTTATTTATTTATTTATTTATTTATCTTTTTATTTATTATTTATTTATTACTATATTTATATTTATATACTATGCCAGTGGTGATGCTCTAACTTAATTTTGTTGATTAACTCTGTTGAACAAGGACAATAAAGAAATCTAATCTAATCTAATATCAATTAACTATTAACCTCTTCTTTGGCAATCTCAATCATTCAATTATGTTTTTGCGTAATTTCATTTTTCTGTCAAATTTGTATGCCGTTTTAGCTTTATACCCCAATCCAACTTGGTTTCTCCGTTGCATATTTTGATCCTTTCCTCCCCTACTCTCCACTCCTCTCCTCTCCCCTCCTCTCCTCTCCTCTCTTCTCCTTTCCTCTCTCCTCTCATCCCTCCTTTCCTCTCCTCCTTGCCCCTCTCCTCTCCTCTCCTGGTCTCATCTCCTATCCTCTCTCCTTTCCTCTCTCCTCTCCTCTCCTCTTATGTCCCCTCACCTCCTCTCCTCTCTCCTCTACTCATCTCCTCTCTCCTCACCTCTCTCTCCTCTTCCTCTCCCCTCTCCTTCTCTTCTCTCCTCTCCTCACCTCTCCTCTCCTCTCTCTTCACCTCTCTCTCCTCTTATCTCCTCTCCACTCCTCTCCCCTTCTCTCCCCTAACCTACTCTCCTCTTCTCTGTATAATGTATGCTTGTCGTTACACCATACCCATCCTTCTGCAGCAGCTGTTTGGGCCCCTCTCCTTGTGACCCTGTGTTTAGCAGGTTAATGATTAATAGGTGACCCGTGCTCTAATGACCTCATAAATCTCAGCAATGGGCGGCGCTCTTCACTCTAACTCATAAAGTCTGACTCAGCTGTCTGAACCGGAAGGAGGCCAGGTCATAGGTCATGGGTCATAGTTGGCTCCCACGGCTCAGCATTGCTATAAACAACAGTAGTGTGGCAAAGTGGTGCTGGTCTTCAGCACAGAGTGAGTGGAGCTGGCCATGGTGGTCTCGGTGAAGAGCCAGTTGTTCAGAGTGTCAAGTTGCTATTCTGGCAGCAGTAGTGAGCTTGCCCAGTAAACACCTCCCAGCTATGTGGCTGAGGTGTGTGTGTGTGTGTGTGTGTGGTGTGTGTGTGTGTGTGTGTGTGTGTGTGTGTGTGTGTGTGTGTGTGTGTGTGTGTGTGTGTGTGTGTGTGTGTGTGTGTGTGTGTGTGTGTGTGTGCGTGCGTGCGTGCGTGCGTGCGTGCGTGCGTGCGTGCGTGCGTGCGTGCGTGCGTGCGTGCGTGCGTGCGTGCGTGCGTGCGTGCGTGCGTGCGTGCGTGCGTGCGTGCGTGCGTGCGTGCGTGCGTGCGTGCGTGCGTGCGTGCGTGCGTGCGTGTTTGTGTATGAACACTTACACATGCCTGCCCACACACATTCTAGGTCAAGGCTAGAATGTGTATCCGTGTGTGTTTGTGTTAATTTGTGCATGTGTGTCTGCACTTGTGTGTGTGCGTGATTGATAGTGTTTGTGTATTTGTGTTTCTCTGTGTGTTTGAGAGAGTTTTTTTTGTGTGTGTGTGTGTGTGTGTGTAGGTGTGTGTGTGTGTGTGTGTGTGTGTGTGTGTGTGTGTGTGTGTGTGTGTGTGTGTGTGTGTGTGTGTGTGTGTGTGTGTGTGTGTTGACCCTGAACTATGAAACATGTTTCTGGGTTGGTGACCCATCCTGGCAGCTCCAGGACCGATGTACAGGTTTCCCTATGGTCAGACATACAGGCCTCCTCATGTCCAGACGTACAGGTATCCTCATGGACGGACGGACGTACAGTTTAGTTTTAAGTGGTCTTAAACGGTGGTTTCTGAAATGAAATGCTGAACAAAGCTGGTAAAAATATGGTCTCTTGGTGAAGGATCAGTAAAAGATGATTCTGTTCAGCTAGTTCTCAGATGAATCCCTTCCCATATTAAATGATATGATCAACAACAACGGTTCCGGAGAGGGAATTCATTTGTATGTGTTTTGCCTTGGATGGTTGCTTGCGTCCTCTCTCTGGTTCCTCACGTTAAGACAAACTATGAAAGGCATGTGCCTTCATTAGCACTGATTATGCAGGCCATCCCATTCAGAGCAAACATGCCCTGTACGTGACTGTTTCATACAAATATCTCAGTGTCCGCGTCTGTCTGTCCGTCCGTCTGGCTGTATGTATCTCAGCCAGACGTATGTATCTCTGTATGTATCTGTCTGTCCTTGGAAAAATATATAACACAAAGTAACGTGTTTGTGTTTTGTTGGTGGTCTTAAACGTCTCTGAGGGTGCGTTTCCAAGGCTGCTGTTCATCACAATGGCCTCCGAAAACTGATGCCGTCACAACTGGTGACGAATGGCTCAGCTCCTGCCACACATGTGTGTGTGTGTGTGTGTGTGTGTGTGTGTGTGTGTGTGTGTGTGTGTGTGTGTGTGTGTGTGTGTTTTTGTGTGAGTGTGTTGTTGTGTGAGCGTGTGTCATCGCAGGTCCCTGCAGCCCCCCCCGCTGTGTCGTTGTGTAGGTGGTCCAGCAGCCCATCCATTGCCTGTCTTATTCCGGGAAATTATAATCTTGGGATTCAGCAGAAATGGCAAGAGAGTGTCTGTCTGGCATTTCTCTCTCCCATTGTGAAGACAAATTCCCATGATGCTTTGCAGACACTGCAGGATTTCCTCGGGTTGCATTTCGTCCAGATGTCTGCGTGGAGCCAGATGTTGACGTCAGGGGGACAGCTGTGATGTTGGACTGTAATCCCTGCTGCCTTCTCGTGTTTCTCATCACTTTCTCCTGGAACATTCTAGTTTGGGCCAGAAGCTCCATACGCGGAGGGTCTTTGAGCATGAGACCACACAGAGACACACCACAGCTGCTTCTTCTATGGACGCTCACTGCATAATGTCTCATAGGAGAGAGAGGCTGACCTTTAGAGGGGGAACAGGCCAGAAGAATAGCGCCAGGACTCACACTGTGTAACGACACTTTCTCAACTCTGCTCTTTTCTCTGATTTGTGTTGTTTGACTCAACCTGGGAATGTCTCTGCAGAGTTTGTAGGGTTATTGATGCATGAGAAACTAACTGCTCCTTGGGGTCTTTCTCAGCAGAAGGATGAAATCAGCCTATCAGAGGGCAGCACGGTGGACCTGAGGAAGCCCGGGGAGGAAGAGGACCACTTCTCAGAGATGGCAGAGGAAGCCATGGACCCTGAGAACTGTTTCCCTGACTGTAAGGACACAGACACTCACTCACTCATACACACACAAACACACACACACACACACACAAACACACACGCGCACACACACACACACACACACACACACACACACACACACACACACACACACACACACACACACACACACACACACACACACACACACACCCCACACAAACACAAACACACACACGTGCAGGCTCGTACTATATGATCAGGGTAATGGTTGTTTCTGGTTCATGCGACCCCAGCACCTGCCTCTTCCTGACTCAGCAGGGTCCACAGTAGCATGTACACGTCCTTTCAGTTCCCTCTCTTTCTTCTGAGAGGCTGCTAAGCTTAGCTGACATGGTGGAGATGCACTGAGAGAAAGGTCAACAAGGACAGACAGAGACACGCAGGCGGAGAGAAAACCACGAAGAACAGTCAGTGAAGAATGGAAGAGAATGCCAGCCGCCATCTTTAGCTACTTAAACGCTGGCAAGGCAGTGATTCGGTTCTGCCAAAGGTCTGCCTGCTTTGATAAAGTCCCACTTTGTTCAACGAACATAAGATGAAAACGAGTAATACATAACGCACTTTACCGCGGACATTTTTCCCTTTTTTATTATTTTGGCTCCGAACTGTCTATAAAGTGGCTGACACCCAAAACACTCCAAAGTCCACTTTAAATACGAACTGAATGAGACTAGGGAGGGCGGGGCGAGGGGCCGCCGTCCAGTACTTCCTGTTCTTGCCTCAGTAGAGGAGTATGAAGGAGGCTCCTGATTCAACACCCTGTTCTCATGTGGACCACAGCTCAGTCATGGACGGGCCCCCACACCAGACCCCTGCCCCTACCCATACCGGGCCCCTCCCCCGTCCCATACTGGCCCCCCACTCTACGCTGAGGCAGCACCCAGGGTCCGCTGCTCCCCCCAGGTCCCGAGATCCAAGACCACCTGATGTAGAAGATGTGTGTGTGTGTGTGTGTGTGTGTGTGTGTGTGTGTGTGTGTGCGTGTGTGAGTGTGTTTCTATGTGTGTGTGTATGTGTGCGTGAGTGTAAGTGTGAGTGTTTTTGTGGTAATGAAAATAACATACACATGCAAACATGATGCAGGGAGCCTCTATTGGGCTCTCCAGGTCATAGGACTTCTGCTGTTTCACTGACCTTGATGCATCTTAAATAATTGGTCGGGGTGGTTGGGGGGGTGCTTAGGGTCTCTCTGGGTGCATAATAAGCGGGGTACGGCCGTTTGGGAGCGGCTCACTCTGTCAACGTGACAGAGGAGTAAGGTCTGAGGAATGAGCCGCGGGTTTGTGCTTCGTAGTCACAGCGTGGGTCGGGCCGGTTGCCTAGCCCTGCTCAGTGATGAAAGGACTCACACCCACAGACACACGCACGGACTAGAACACACACACCCGCAGACACACACACACGGACTAGAACACACACACCCGCAGACACACTCACGAACTAGAACACACACACCCGCAGACACACTCACGGACTAGAACACACACACCCGCAGACACACGCACGGACTAGAACACACACACCCGCAGACACATGCACGGACTAGAACACACACACCCGCAGACACACGCACGAACTAGAACACACACACCCGCAGACACACGTACGGACTAGAACACACACACCCGCAGACACACGCACGGACTTGAACACACACACCCGCAGACACACGCACGGACTGGAACACAAACACATGCGGACAGACTTACGGACTGGAAAGCACATACGTGCGGGTCAGACACACGCACGGACTGGAACACACACATCCGCGGGTCAGACACACGCACGGACTGGTACACAAACACCCGTGGGTCAGACACGTGTCGCGAGATCCTCTCTAACTTATTACTGTGAATCCCCCAAGTACCACAACAGCAGTCAAGAAAACAAATAAAGGTAACTTTGATTTAACTGAGACACCCAAAAAATGTCAAGTAACAGATATTTAAATGAAAAAGGGATTAAACCCTATATTTCTTGTCTTCTCCTTTGTACATGCAGACATGAATGGAACTTAAATAGAGAGCACCTGAGGGTTGCCACATATTAAAAAGTATAACCGTACAATGAATTGTATGCATGCTTATATGATTGTATGTGTGTTAACCTTGGGTGTAGGAAGGGACAAAAGAAAAAACAAAATAAAGTATATTAAAAAAAATAATACAAATAAAAAATACATGATTTGACCGATATTTAGAAGATAAAATCACGCACTGTGAGATGAGTCACCTTCTATAAGTAAGGGGATGAAAGAGCTCCAACAAGGGGGTACTCTAGCCCAGTGGTTCCTAAACATTTTTCTCCTAATTCACTTCTGATGGAATACACGCCCCCCCCTAGCTCGAAGGGTCTGGCAAAAGGGGACAGAGGAGACACCATTTTCAGGGTGCACCAAGGAGGTCTCTGGGGTCTAGACTCCTGGGGGCTAAGTCAACTGGGGCCAGGTTGGTGGTTTTACAGTCGGCCATTGGGGGACCTATGGGAATGTAGGTGGATGGAGCTGGATGCATAGGGGTAAAGTGACCAGAGGGTAGCGTAGGGTGTTCTGCCCTAGTCGGGACATCAGGGACAGCTGGACGGGAAGGGCACAGGGGGCAATAAGGAAATTGGGGAGATTGAACTGAGACGGGGCATCCACGTTGGCCCTAGGCGGGCCTTCCTCTTGTACCTGCGGGCTGGCCAGCAGTAGCACTCCGGCTGGGCATGGGCATTGTTGCAAAGCAAAGTTCGAGTCAAACCCTTCTTTCCCTTCAGGGCGAATGTTGCAGACGGGCTGTTCCGGCCGGGGTCGGGCTTGCCCCACATAAGGCATTGCAAGCCACCTTGATGTGAGTTTCCCCTGTGCCCTCCTGCGGAAGTTCTTGACCAGCACTCGCCCACCAGGTAGTAGGGGAATAGCCAATGTCCATCCGGTATAACGTTTCTGGTCCCATTAACCCAGTATTGGGTTCTTGCACCTGCCTCATCAGGAGGCCCCTGTCCAACTTCAGTCAGTCCCAATCCTGCAGTAGTTGGCAGATCCTGGGAAAAAAATAATGCTGGTCAAGGCCTGGTGATAGAGTGCCCACTTGCACCCACTTTACAGTGTGTGTATTCACACACACACAAATGTCATAGCTCATTGGGCAAAGCAGAGAAAGAGGCGGTAACATGTCCCAGTATGTCGTATGCCCCGAAAAATTCCAAATCGGTGCATCTGAGCTTAGTTTTTTCAAAGGCAGAGCAGGATAGCTAGTACTCGTTTTTGGAACTCATTGTAATTTTAGAAATATATTATCCTACAAAGCCTAGGAAGGAGCATACCTGTGTGACCCAGGTGGGGACTGGGCAATCTTGGACAGCTCTCGTCTTATCCAAATTGGTAACAACTCCTCGGACTCTTGCAACATTGCCCAGGTAGAGGGCCTGTCGCTGGAAGAACTGGCACTTCTTTGGGCTGCAGTTTAAGGCTGTGGTTTTGGAGGCGTTCGAAAAACCTGCTCCAGGTGTTGCAAGTGGATCATGAAGTCAGGGGAGTGAATAATGACATTGTCCAGGTATATCAGAAGATGGTTGTGTACCTTGTACCCTAGGCAACACTGCATCAGTCGCTGGAATGTTGCAGTGTTACACAAACCAAAGGGCATCCGGGAGAACTCACACAGGCCCAGTGGGGTGGCAAATGCAGTTTTCTCCTGGTCAGGGGATGCCACCCTGACTTGCCAGTACCTTCTGGCTAACTCCAGCGCCGAGTACCATTCTGCCCGATGGAGGCCCGTCAGAGGCGGTTGATCTGATGGAGGCCCGGAGAGGATTCCGGTGAAACGGCATAGCGTCCCTCCGAGTAGATCCCTGTATTTATCTTCCATGTTCTCTACCTCTGTTCTCCTGTGCATGAGAAAAACAACACAACACACACCCGGCAGCGCCCCCAGGGGCAGGAAATATCGGCTCTAGTAAGAGTCTATTGTTCGAGATGTGGGGGAGGGGATAAACTGTCCTTGCAATTATTGTAATGTACCCCCCTAATCACCTTCCGCGACACACGCAGGGGCTGGTACACACACACCCGCGGGTCAGACACACGCACAGGCAGTGACGACAACATCAGGTCAACATTGGGGGGGTCATAAATATTTTGTTCAAATGTGTTCCACTAGAAAGTCTCCAAAGTCCTGCTTTCAGGATTTGAGGTTCAGAACAGTACTTCATGAATTATTTATGTATTATTTAACTGTAATTTATTAGATTTATTCTAAATTTCGGTTATGATGATGAATGATTTATCCGTTCAATCAATCAATCAACGAGTGGCGGGGCGTGCACTTATTGTCCGTAAACATGCCCAAATAAATGGGAGTGGGCCTAGCTTAATTACGTTTCAGTCACTAATTTAGAAACTAAGAAATCATGGAAGTAACTTGTAAGTCTCTCGAAATTCACAAGAACCGACTTCACACTACTCACTCGCATTGTCCAGCCGTTGGGGCAAAGCGGGCGCAAACTGTTCCCATCTGCAGGCTTACGGAAAAAGTCAAACCATGCCAGTCTTTTAGGTGAGTCTCTGTTGTATTGATCAGCTCTTTGACTGTCATCATCGCATCTCGGCACATGTTAACCTTTGAAACAGCATCTTGAAAGGCAAGGTTCATTTTTTGGGCATTACAATGCACGTACATTGCCTTTTTCTTGTATCTCCTTGATGCGCAACTTTAAGCCTATGGTATGTCAGGAATGTTGCCAGCGATGCTTTCACGTGGGTGAAAATGATCTTTCCCCGTATAGATGGACTCATTGCAAACACGCATCTAGCTGTAGAAACGCTGTAGTACATATTCAAGGCCTATTCGTGGCGCTGGTTCTCCACCAAAAAAGGAGAAAAGCAGTTGTTAAACCATAGGAGTATTCCATTAACCAAGCTAAAGGCAAAGCCGGGCTTATTTCGCCAAGCCTCGCTACTTTCAGCTAGAGTTGCGTTCCATTAAAGTGGCTTAAGGGAATCTCCGCTAAGTAACCATGGCAATTTATTGGACCAAACTAACCTGGTTGGTACCAGGCTAACTGTCAGGCTTACTTGAGCGGTGTTTCAGATAAGTCCTCTGTCGGAAACAAGTGTACCATCAGAAGGTTCCGCCACGCCTAGTCCTCACGATTTTGTCATAAATGTACATATATGACGTACAAACAGCGTATAATTTCACTACGGGTCTAGATTAAATTATGCAAATAAAATAATTAAATGAATTGCTATCTATTGTTATCGTGGATTTCTTCCAATTATATATATTCTGTCAAATTTGTGAACTAGCAGTTGGGTGAGTGGTCTAGCATTTGCCCTGTGATTCGGGCGAAGCAAGTTCGCATCCTTAGTACATCCTGTTGGCTCATTTTTGTAATTTCCCTTATATCAGTGAAATTAGGCCTAACAATTGACTTTTAACATAATAAATATGTCTTACAATATCCCCAGAACCAAAATATAACTTGCAAAAAACCATGGTAAAGTTATTGTTAATATTAATGTTACTGATAGTGAAATGAAGACGCTGCTGCATGGGAAATTGTCAGCCACATAAATTCCATTCAGTTGAGTTTCTCGGCAGGCAGCCGAGACCACCTCTGGTGAGATAAATACTATGGTTAGTCAATTTAGAATATTCAAAGAAATGGAAAATAAAAGACATGAAAAGTTGTTTGATTTCTCCAGTAATCCTTACTAAATTACTAATTAGGTGGGGATTGAACCCCCGACGACCAGGTGCAAGTCTGACACGTTACCTCGAGACTATCTCCCTGAAAACAAATCTACAGACAATATTACATTTAAATATGTTATGCTTAATACTACTTATTCATTCAGAAGATCTGCAATTTTATTGCCAGGCGGCCTCCCTGTTTTTATTAATGGTTACGCTGTTCCATTTTTGATTTATTATATGCTTATACTCCTCATAGACCTTCACAAGCAGCTTCTGTTCGCCGCTGGATAAGATCCCGCTAATTCCTTTTCGTGTGTGTTTTATGTACAGCTACTAATTCAATTTACCAAGGAGTGGTTTTTAAAGCTACAAAAATAATACAAATCAAATCAAACAATACAAATTAGATTGAAATCTAACTTTGGCCACCTGGTGGGGGGGCTATGACGTCATCGTTTGCGTATCTGGCGTCCACACGAATCCTAACATGAAAACACAGAGGGCCGTTTTTCTCTTTTTCACCCTGGGTGAAAAAAAAAATACTTTTGCAGGCACCGAAAATGGCAGGTCCGTCTGGACGGCCCAAACGTACAAGACCTCTGCGTTTAGTGTGGACGGGGCTGTAGAATGATTGGAGGTGGAGAGAGATTGGGAGGGAGGTTGCGGGTTGCTATCGCAGCGATGGCACCAATGCGCACGGGACTGATACACACTCACAGGTGTACTTATGGATGCCGAAACACACAAACACAATTATGCATCACATTAACACTCAGCTGTAAGCGCATATCCCAAAAAATGCAGTACAAAATACATGCACACCAGTGGCGGCTGGTGGTTTTTAAAGTGAGGGAGGAAGGACTGCGCGCTTGGTTGCCATTGGCCTGCTTGCACTGTTGGTGTATGGTGGCATAAGAATGTGAGACTCAAGTTGTTTCAGGGTGTTTTGGTGAACTACAAAATAGCAGGGAGGGAGTTATGTGAACAAAATGTATACAAAGCCACCAGTGGCATCACTGTAATTTGAGAAGGAAAGGATGCAAAGCATATTAGTCAAATCAGGCCTACTATTGATTTGTAAAAGTAAATAAAAAAATCTGGGCCTATTATTGGGCCTATTTTTGCCCTCACTGACTGAAGTTATTTAGCTATGTTTATTTTCAGTTACAATTGCTTGTAATGCTACCAGTAAGTCATGCGTACCTAGCAAACCATGTAGCACTCACAACACTGACGTTGCCATTACTTCTGATGACCTTGATTTTGGGAAGTGGTCTACCTCTTTCTGAATGAATGGAATGGTTTTTGTAATAAGACGTTAACAAGGTCCTCCGTTTCCAATGTTTCCATTGTGCATTTAGGATCTCGCTATCGCAGATTTCACTTGCTCTGCGTCTCTCAGACTGAGCACCGCGGCAATGTAGACCGGGTTTGTTATCGACAGCGTTGCCAGATTGGGCAGATTTCCCGCCCAATGATAATTTTTCCAGCCTAACATGGTTAAAAGTAGCCCAATTGGGTGGGAAATCGGACCAATCTGGCAACACTGCTCAACATCCAGGGATCCTGCTTATTGGTTCATAGCGCAGACGGATAGATTTTTGCGCGAATCAGACCCCTTAAGGTCCAACCCACTCAGAGGAGGATTTTCCTCCTCTCTCCCATTGAAACCCATGTTATCCACCGGCCGCCAGTACTTTCGAGAAAATGAATGGGAGTGGACGGCGGCGAAGGGAGGACGTTCCTCCCTGAAGTAATTGTCAATAGGCGATAGGGGGTGCTAATGTCCCTTTACCCAGGGAAACGAACATTATATATTCAAAGGCAATAAAGTAGTCATATTTAAGGCCATTAATTCATTACAATAGTCGGGGCAATCTACATTTTTTATTCTCAACAATTTTAGGGAGGATCTTCCTCCCTCTCCTCAATGGAGAAGCCTCCACTGATGCACACACACTCACACACACATCCTTTGAACCCCACGTTTCAACACATCCTGCATGTGTGCGTGCGTCCAGGTCAGGACCCATGATGTGTTTTTGACCAGCTCCCTCCCCTGTTAACCAGTTACCAAGCTTCCTCCCACGTTAACCCGTTACCAAGCTCCCTCCCCTGTTAACCAGTGAACCAGATTCCTCCCCTGTTAACCAGTAAACCAGCTCCCTACCCCTGTTAACAAGCTTCCCCCATGATGCACAGATTGACCCAAGGTTATCTCCTCGTTTGTTACTATGGATAATGACCATCAGGGTGAGAGAGAGAGAGAGAGAGAGAGAGAGAGAGAGAGAGAGAGAGAGAGAAGGGAGAGAGAGAGAGGGGGAAGGGAGAGAGAGAGGGGGGGAGGGAGAGAGAGAGTGAGAGAGAGAGCGAGAGAGACAGAGAGACAGAGGGGAAAGGAGGGGGGAGCGTGATTGAAGGATATTACATACGAAGGAAGAGGAACACAAATTAATCTTCCACTACATCTACGCAAACACCCACACACACATCAACACAAAAACAAAGATTTACTCAGACACAAGGTAACGAACCCACACACACACACACAGATACGTATACATATATAGATAGACACACACACACACACACACACACACACACACACACACACACACACACACACACACACAGATACTTATACCTATATAGATAGACACACATACATACGCACACACACAGATACGTATACATATAGATGGACACACAACGTTGTCATCCGATTAGTTGCTCAATTAACCTCCTGAATGCCAACTTATTGGTTAATGTTGTGATGCTCCATAGATGACACTCATTCTGTCTCCGTGTCTATATGAATGTATGCATGCGTGCATGTGAGTATATTTGTGTGTGTGTGTGTGTGTGTGTGTGTGTGTGTGTGTGTGTATGTGTGTGTGTGTGTGTGTGTGTGTGTGTGTGTGTGTGTGTGTCTGTGTGAGTGCACATGTGTGTTTGTGTGTGAGCCGGCCCCCTCTCTTAGTTCATCTCCAAATAACACTTTCCTAACCCCCTCTGATATGACACCTCTCCCCTAGCCCCTTCCCTAGCCTCTCTCCTAGCCCCTCTCTTAGCCCTTCTCCTAGCCCCTCTCTTAGCCCTTCTCCTAGCCCCTCTCTTAGCCCTTCTCCTAGCCCCTCTCTTAGCCCTTCTCCTAGCCTCTCTCTTAGCCCTTCTCCTAGCCCCTCTCTTAGCCCTTCTCCTAGCCCCTCTCCTAGCCTCTCTCCTAGCCCCTCTCCTAAGCCTCTCTCCTAGCCCTTCTCATAGCCCCTCTCCTAGCCTCTCTCCTAGCCCCTCTCCTAGTCCCTCTGCTGCTAGCCTGCCAGGCTAGTGCTCTATCCCGTTACCTTGGGTCCATTCCTTAAGACCATCAGCCCACACACAGACACACGCAAGACCATAAGTACACGCACATACGCAGTGGGGTCCGTAACATTCGTCCTAACGCACTCTCTTTTCAAGACGCCCATGCTTTCAGAAAGACCTTTTCATTGTGCTTCTAATACCATTAGTGGCAGAACAGACCCCCTGCGGTGTTCAGCTCTCATCTGAAGGCCTCCATCTTTCATTTGTACTCCTACACAGGTGCCATTGAAGCACTCAGCCACTGTGTGTGTATGTACACTCTATACTACATTCTACATTCATTATATGTGTTCCCATAGAGAATACATTGGATCATATCTATTAGATAAACATGATAATCAGCTTTAAAACTGTTGACCTGGAGGAAACACATACCCACAGGAAGGTATCGAATATGTTTGAAGATGGAATTAATAACTTTTTTTGATCCAATCACGACTGTCAACTCTTGATGACTTTATTCATAAATTCATTATCTAAATTTTGTCATCGTTTTTCAGTCAAACTGTAATCCGAGGTCATTGGTGAATGTCGACAAAGAGACTCTGTGTGGACATGTGTGTCACACGTGTGAGCTCTGTGTGTCTGCATTTCACGCTGGTGCATCATGGGACATTACTGGTTGCAGGAGGTGTTAAATGCAATCACCTTCCCGTCTGTGTGTATTTTGTGTGTGTTCTGTGAACACCCATCAATAAGTGATCAATGTGTTTGCTAAAGAGGCTAATGTAGCTAACAATAAACAACGACTAGCCAATTTCCTGCCACAATCACAAAGTTGAATAGGAACGCTATGAATGCTCCGAGACCAGAAGTGATGTCAAACGTGCAACTCGGAGGGCTTGCGTCCGAGGATTCAGGAAATCATCATTAGCAATAAACACACACACAAACACACACACACACACACACACACACACACACACACACACACACACACACACACACACACACACACACACACACACACACACACACACACACAAATGTATTTATAAACAAACATTCACATAGACACACAAACATAATGTATACACAAAGATAAAGGGCCCTATCTTGCACCTGGTCTAAATGCAGTGACGTGCAGTCAGGGGAGGCAGGTGAGGCAGTGCCTCATCTGTCATCATGAAAATAAAAAACGAATTATGATAAAATAAAATAATTTAAAAATATTATTTATTGGTATTTGTCTACTGATCTGTGGTCTAAATGTAATTAATGTACGATTCCAATAATTTAAATCATTTTTATTATCAAAATCGCTGAGAGATACGCGAGCTGAGGCCGGCTGAGGCAGCGAGCAGCGCTGCCTCACCGAGAATTGAGAAATCCCTCAGAGTGCAATGCGCTCAACCCAGTTTGCTATTTCACCGTTGTCACCAATTTAATGTTGGGAGAGGCAGCGAGCAGTGCTGCCTCACCGAGTATTGAGAAATCCCTCAGAGCGCATGCGCTCAACCCAGTTTGCTTTTTCACCATTGTCACCTGGGAAAAGTTCAGCAGTGAGTGCTGAAGGCCTGTGACCTTCAGCACTCACTGGATCGGCTGGCGGCCGAGTGTGAAGCGGCTGGGACGAGGATCAGCACCGCTAAATCTGAGGCCATGACTCTTAGCAGGAAACCGGTGGATTGCTTACTCCGGGTAGGAAATGAGTCCTTAGCCCAAGTGAAGGAGTTCAAGTACCTCGGGGTCTTGTTCGCGAGTGAGGGTACTATGGAGCGTGAGATTGGCCGGAGAATCGGAGCAGCGGGGGCGGTATTGCGTTCGCTTTACCGCACCGTTGTAACGAAAAGAGAGCAGAGCCGCAAGGCAAAGCTCTCGATCTACCGGTCGATCTTCGTTCCTATCCTCACCTATGGTCATGAGGGCTGGGTGATGACCGAAAGGACGAGATCGCGGGTACAAGCGGCCGAGATGAGTTTTCTCAGAAGGGTGGCTGGCGTCTCCCTTAGGGATAGGGTGAGAAGCTCAGCCATCCGTGAGGAACTCGGATTAGAGCCGCTGCTCCTTTACTTAGAAAGGAGTCAGCTGAGGTGGTTCGGTCATCTGGTAAGGATGCCCACTGGGCGCCTTCCTTGGGAGGTGTTTCAGGCACGTCCAGTGGGGAGGAGACCTCGGGGAAGACCCAGGACTAGGTGGAGAGATTATATCTCA